>NW_026067942.1:7927783-7981672 GCF_014885135.2 Alexandromys fortis | reverse complement strand
GCGGCCTCTGCTGTGTAGCGCTCTGCTTTCTCCTAAGTGTAAACTCTAGCCCCACCCTATTCTTCTGAGGTGGGATAAACAAAGGAGGCTGAGATGAAAGAGAAAGGCTGTTTAGTAATATAGTCTGCTGTATGTGCAGAATGTGAACCTTTCCACCACCACCCCCGTGTGTGTATGAACATGTGTGTGCAGGCATATATGGAGGATAGAGGTCCTCATTAGATATCTTCTTGTGTTGCTGTCTGCTTTATTTTTTGAGAACCATCTCTTACTGAACATGGAGCTTGCTGATTTGTCTAAGCAAGCTGGACAGCAAGCCCTGGGGATATTGCCTGTCTCTACTTCCATAGCACTAGAATTACAGGCATTTCCTACCAATTCCAGTTTTCATGTGGGCACTGGGGATCTGAATGCATGTCCTCATGCCTGCCATGGTAGGAACTTTACTAACTTAACTATATCCCTAACTCCCCCTCCTTTTTTTCTTTTAAATTTGTCTTGTATGTCCACTTTATTGTATCTTCTTCACCCTGATAGTCATTTACTCTTTGGTGAAAGAGAGTAGAATTAATTACAGTGCCCCATGAAAGGCAGCAGCGTAGACAGACACTTTCAGAAGCCTACTCTCTTTCTGTGTGTGTGTGTGTGTGTGTGTGTGTGTGTGTGTGTGTATTTAGTTATTTCCTTCTGTAGTGGATGGAAAGCAAAAGTGTCTTGAAGGTCTGAAGGTTATGAAGTAGAGGATGGGTTTCTTGGGTTACTTGTCTTGTATGTGTTGATATATATTTAATACTTTAGCATTTGTCTATTTGTGGGCACTGTTCTAACTGCTGGGAATTTTGTGGTTAATAAATGACAAATGTTCTGGTCTCCTGTAGCTTATAATGCTTGGACTAACAGGATATAGACAAGAAACAAATCAAATAATTCTAAAATATCTGTAATTGCTGTAAAAACAGTAGAATACAATGATGTGTGTGTGACCGTGAGGAGGGGAGTAGGAAAAGAGAGAGTCCTACTGATTTCAGAAAGAACAGTTTAGTCAGGTAAGATCTTTCTGAGAAAGCAGAATTAAAATTTTTATTTTAGATTTTAGAATTTTATTTTGCAATATAAATGTTTTGCCTGTGTGTATGTGTGTATGTATGTATACCATGTGCATGTCTGGTGCTCACGATGTCAGAAGAAGGCATCAGTTCCTCTGGAAATGGAGTTAGAGGTAGCTGCGAGTCACCACATGAATGCTGGGAACCACACCCAGGTTCTCTGCTAGAGCAACAAATGCTCTTACTCCTTGAGCCATTTCTCTAGCCCATAAGATACTGCCTGGTGAGGAAGAAACACAAGGATAGGGGAAGTCAGTTACTAAGCTGGAAAGCACGGACGCCCTGAGGCGAGAACAAGGCTGTGGCTCTTTAAGGCTCTAAGTAGTGAGTGTGCATGGAATAAAGTGGGGGAGGCCTGGGGTGTCTGGATTGTATAAAACTTGCGACCTGTTTCACTGCACAGAATGAGATGCAAATGGGGAATTAGGCAGGAAGTGAAGTGATGCTCTTAATAGTTGTTTGTTTAATTGTGTGCGTGTTCATACACATGTGTGTGCATGTGCAGACACACACCTGAATCAGGTGCCTGTGGAGACCAGAGGCGTTGATCTGGAGTTATGAGAGGTTATGGATGGCCCCCACATGGATCCTCTACAAGAGCAGTGTCTGCTCATAACCACCGAGCCATCTCTCCAGTACCATAATTTACTCTCATACATGGCCAGTAGGGGATGAGAGTTGATGTTGGAAGATCATTAGGAAGCTCTTGCTGATTTCAGGGAAGAAATGATGAGGCTTGGATTCCTTTGGTGTCGATGCCGGTGCAGAGAAGTGCTTGGTTCAGGGTGGCTTTTAAAGGTAGAGCCCACAAAACTTGAACTTGGATTCATGTTGAAATGTGCAAGAAATGACTGTGGCCTGTGCTTTGGGAGCACTCTTGATGGAGATACTGATGACTGCATGGGGCGGGCTGAGGGAAGCAGAAGTGGGCTCGTGGGGGTGCAAGAAGTCACTTGTTCCATTTTGGACATGTTGAGTTCTAGGTGCTCACTAAACATTGATTGATGATGTTAGGAAGGCATTTGGATATCAAAATCTGGAAATTAGGATAGCAAATGGGAAATTGGGGGATATGGTATTGAGAGCCAGGGTACCAGTTGAGGTCATCCTGAAACTGAGTTATATAGAAAGACAAAGGCTGTTGATTTATACATGATTGCTGATTTATCTAAAAATGAAAATACATTGGTGTGTAGTTCATCTCTGAAGGCAAGTTGATTGCTTTAGTGAACTTATTTTAAAAAGACAATTAATGATTGTATTAGGGATAATTATTTGTTTTTCAATGACTTAACCAAAATAATATTTTCTTTTCTCTCTTTTTTAAACTTTTGTTAATTCTTTATGGATTTCATATCATGCATTTTGATCCCATTTGTCTTCCAGTCTCCTAGAATCTGCCCTCTGCCCTTGCAACCTCCCCACCCCCAGTCAAAACTAAATTTAAAAGAAAAACTAAAACCAAAACCAAAACAACAAAAGAAGAAGAATTTTGTGGAAGCTGTAGTGTGGTCTGTTGAGACACAGTTTTTACCTCCTAGTCCGTTCATCTTTACTTACAAGTGTTCTTTACCAGGAACCAAGGCCTCTGGTTTCTGCTACATCACCAATAATGAGCTCTCACTGGGGCTCCTCTTGGATATACTGTTGTTGTCCTGGGCCGTGGAGATCCTGCTGTTTTGGATTTGTAGATTCATCCCCTTTGTTATGATTTTGCAGTGGAAAGGGACCTTGGTGGCTGGTGGGTCCAAGCCACAGTGGTGAGAGCTCACTGCGCTTCCCTGTGCTGGAGACCTTGGCAGGTGAGACACAAATATGCCATGTGGGCAAAGCTTAAGTGATTGAGATAAAGGGAATGGGGGAGGGAAGAGAGAAAAGGAGAAGCAGAGAGAGAGAGAGAGAAGAGATGGGGGGGAGGAAGAACAGAAAGAAGAAGGAGGAATTTTCCTTTTTAAAAAGAGACAGGATACTGCCTGCCCTGCACACAGGTGTGACACACTGTCAGGTCCTCAAGTGGTGTGGTCAGCTTTGTTTGGATGCTAACATTCCTTTCTTCTTTATTTATTAAAAAAAAAAAAGGTGAGGAGTTAGGTGTGGCAGAGAAGTGAGGGCACAGAGTTCTTGAGACTACTTCCTGCCTCTGGGGCATCAACCATCTTTGGGGGATCTGAGAAAGCTGGGATGCTGGCCATGTCCTAGGTTTTCACTTAACTGTCCAGGCTCTGTGGAACTGTCTAGCCCCTCTTGAATCTAACAAGATGTTGGCAGAACAGAGGGCAAGGTTAAGTTTAGGAAGATCTTTTTCCTTAGATCCTGCTAATTGAGGGTGTGTGTGTGTGAAGACCAGTGTAAAGGGGGGAGGCTTACGATATTTAGGTCCTGGTAATTGGAGGGGGTGCATCTAACCTGTTTGTGGTGAATCCAAGTTGACCTCCTGAAACTTACAAGAATTCTTTGAGTTTGTGAAAACATAAGTTTTAGACAGATTAACATTCCCACAGTTTATAGTCTGCATTGAAATTGACATTGTAGAAACTGCATGCTAAAATAAAACCTGTGACAGATGTTTTTTGCACAATGAAAAGTATCTTTGAGGTCTATAGTTAGGAAACCAGCAATGGGAATTTGAAATCTTGCGCTTGTGGCTATGATGATAGTGATATAGTATGGTGTTTAGTACTCTGTCAGAGTTGGATGAATAGCTTATTAGAACTTTACTGATTAATGTTAAGACTGGCCCCTTGGAATCCTAATATAACAGTAGCATTCTGAGAGAGAACAATCTGGAACATGTTTTATTCTTTCAAATATCTTAAATCACTTTCTCTTTTCAGCACTAAAGCCTTTTTTTTATCCTCAGACCTTTATAACTTGCATTTGCAGACCTTTAACAACAGCCTGACAGTTAGCTGAAAAAATCCTTTTATTAGTTGTGTTCATAATTATCCTTGACTCGTGTATATCATTTGATGAGTTATAAGTTCTGTGAATATGTATGAATATGTACATGTGCATATTCTAACACACACACATTTTGGAAAGCGCTTTTTATGTAGTATCATTTTTGCCTTGTAGTTGTCTCTTTATTCAAGAGTATCTCATCACCTTGCATTCTGTTTCTTTGATGTTTATTAGTTTAGATATTTTATGAACTCCAAATTAAAATAATAGACCTCAAGTAGGTGACTATTGGTTAATAGGTGTTGATACTTTTGAGTATTACTCTAGTATTTGGGCACAGGACTCTTGCTCTATTAGTTTCTTCTGTATACCAAATCCATCTTTATGTAGTTCATAGTTTGCCTGGTATATATGCATATTAGCAACATATATTCCAGTGTGAATGAGAGTCCTTTAGAACCTGTAGAAAACAGAAGATCTTTGTAGTGGTTAGAGGATAGACGATATGGTGGTTTGAATAAGAATGGTCCCCATAGGCTCATATACTTGAATGATTAGTCATTAGGGAGTGACACTATTTGAGAAGGATTAGTAGGTGTGGCCTTGTTGGAGGAAATGTGTCACTGGGGGTGGGCTTTGAAGTTCCAAAAACACATGCCAAGTTCGGTCTGTCTCTGCTTGCTACATGTGGATCAGGATGTAGCTGTCAGCTTCAGCTCCAGCATCTGCCTGCATGCCCCATGCTCCCCACCATGATGATAATAGGCTAAACCTCTGAAACTGTAAGCAGACCTCTAACTAAATGCTTTCTTTTTTAAGAGTTGCTGTGGTAATGATGTCTCTTCACCGCAACAGAACAGTGACTAATACAGAAGATATCAGTGAAGAACTTTGGAAAAATACTTTTTTAACTCTAGAAATAAGAATGGGGATTGAGCTAGGTGTGGTGCATGCCTTTACTTTCAGCTCTTGGGAGACTGGGACAGGTAGATCTCCAAGTTCAAGACTAGCCTGTTTGACAGAGCTAGTTCCCGGACAACCAGCACCACACAAAGAAACCTCGTCTTGAAACATGTCCCCCCCCCCGCCCCACCCGCAATGGGGATTGAGAGTTTAGCTCTGTGCTAGAGCACTTGTCTAGCATGAGTGAGATTGTGTCTTTGATTGCGAGTACCACAAAAATAAATGAATAAAAAAAATGGAGCACAAAGTGTGACTGAATGAAAATCCAGCACTGCTAAATATTAAAAAAAAAAATTGTTTCTGCTTGCTGGGTGTCATGACCCATGCCTGTAATTTCTTCACTTGGGAGGCTGGGGCAGGAAGATTTCTGCAAATTTAAGGGAAGCCTGAGTGATCCTGTGATACCCTGTCAAACACAAAAGAAAGCAAGTCTAAAGATTTAGTATTCTTCTGTTGCCGTGATAAAAACATGATGTTTAAAGAAGAGAGAGAGTTTATTTTATCTTATGGTTCCAGAGGGATAAGAGTCCAGAATGGTGGAGTGGAGCCATGGCAGCCAATAGCAGGCATGGTGGCAGGAACAGGAAGCTGAGAGCTCACATACTTTACTGCCGTCATAAAGGAGAGCAAACTGGGTACAGGACAAGGCCTCCTCCCAGTGACATACAACCCTTTAGCAACCAAGGGTTCAAATGTCTAATAATATGGAGACATTCTCATTCAAACCACTACACTGGCTTAACTAAGTCTATAAATTTATTATTGACTATAGTTTTTCTTCATTAAGAGAAGTCATTTGTTTAAGTCACTGACTATAAACTTTTGGCCATGCTTGGAAATGATGATATAGATAAGCTTTCTAATCGGTTCTGTTTGGACCAAGATTGTATGGAATGTAGACTGATCACCTGGGCTTTTTATTGGTGTTGCTGTGTTACAGGGATGGAGCAAGCTTGTGTACCAGGCAAACACTTCATTAGTTTACAGCACCATCCATTGTGATTCTCTGCATGTTGTTCTTAACTTCTCTAGGTGCTCTTTTTCAACAATTTTTTTTTCAATTTTGTTGAAATAGTATTTCTCTGTGTAACACTGACTGGCCTAGAACTCACTATGTAAACCACACTGGCCTCAAATTTATGGCAGTCCTGCCTTAGTCTCAAAAATGCTGGGAATCAAAACATGGGCCACCATCTTTGGCTTACTCTGAAGTCTAAGTGATATTTACAATTTCTTTTAAATATGAACATAAATAACTAAAAATCTCATAAGTTAACACTTTATTATGTGTGTGTCTGTCTACCTGAGAGCAACCACTGATAACAGATTGAGCATGGGAGTGGAAGGGTTACAAGTTGTGTGCTGGTTTAGATACTGCATCTGTTCAGACATTTTTACCTCTTATGCTTCTACACAGACGTACTGGGATAAGCAGCTCTAAGCAATAAGTAGGCACAGAAGTGAAGAGAGTTTAGAGACAGCAGCCGGAATGCTTGTCCTTGTTAGAGTCCCAGAAGAGACTCACCCAAGTGCTGCTTGTCCAGGCTTATAGCCACAAAAGGCGTTTCTGTGCATTGTCCTTTTTTACAATAAGCTGATGACTACTGCTTTATAACTAGTGTCTTAGGGTTTTCTACTGTTGTTAAGAGACACCATGATTATGGCAACTTTTCTAAGGAAAACATTTAATTGGGGTGGTTTGCTTACAGTTTCAGAGGTTCAGTCCATTATCATCATGGCAGGGAATATGGCAGTGTGCAGGCAGATGTGCTGGCTGATCTTGACTTGCAGGCAGTAGGAAGTCAGCTCACTCACTGAGTAGGGTACTCTGAGTATATGAAACCTCAAAGCCTGTTCCCACAGTGACACACTTCCTCCAACAAGGCCAACCCACTCCAACAAAGCCACACATCTTAATAGTGACACTCCCTCTGGGGTCCATTTTCTTTCAAACCACCACAAATAGGAATCCAGTTTTCAGGTTTTAACATCTCTATTTTGTGAAACTGAGATTTTCATCTTTTATCATCTCTACCTCAGAGTCTCTTCTCAGCTAAATAGACAGATACTGTCTTTCTTCTGCCCCTCAGGTGGATCCTGTGTCCTTTCTTCTTTTGGCACTATTCTTAGTGGTCTCTTTTTTTTGGGGGGGGGGATTAGGAGAGTATATGAAAATATATTATGAATTGTCATAGCCAGTTTGAAAATTATACATTAATATTATTCTTCAAAGCATTTATTATTATTTGTGTGTGTGAGGGAGTATGAAAGAGAGAGAGAGAGAGAGAGAGAGAGAGAGAGAGAGAGAGAGAGAGAGAGAGAGAGAGAGAGAGAGAGAGAGAGAGAGAGAGGGAGAGAGAGAGTTTGTGTGTGAGTCATAGCACATGTGTGGAGGTCAGAGGACAGCATTTGATAGTTGGTTTTCTCTTGTCACCATGGGACAATGGTCTTGTACACTGGAAAGAGGTTTAATAAAATACTGTTTGGCCAGTAGCCAAGCAGGAAGTATAGGCAGGGTGACCAGAACAGGAGAATTCTGGGAAGAAGAAAGGCTCAGTCTACAGTCATCACCCAGACACAGAGGAAGCAAGATAAGAATGCCTCACTGATAAAAGATACCAAGCCATGTCGCTGACACAGACAAGAATTATGGATTAGTGTAGGATATAAGAGCTAATAAGAAGCCTGAGCTAATGGGCCAACCAGTTTATAATTAATGTAGACCTCTGTGTGTTTCTTTGGGGCTGAATGGCTGTGGGATTGGGCAGGACAGAAGCCTCTGTCAACTGGTTCTGGGAATTTAACTCAGGTTGCCAGGCTTGTGTGCAAATGCTTTTATCTGCTGAGTCCCATTGCTAGCCCTGTGCAGCTATATTATAATTTTGTGCTTAGTGATTGAGCTTGCTTGACTTTTGCTATAGTTCCAGGTATCCAGAGAAAAGAGTAAGAAACAGCCTTTCCCTTCTATTTTTTACTAGGAAGCAAATGATGGGAATTAGAATTTGGGGTATATGTATTAAGTTTCCAATGTGCTTCATCCAAGCTGGGCAACTGAATAAGCCAGTGCTGGAATCAACCAGTTTTCAAAGGCAAAAGCTTTAGCTAGTTCACAGTTGAGGAGGTTCAAAGTCCAGGGACAGCCTGGCCCATTGGCCTCTGGCTAGAGAGGACTTTGCTGGGTGTGAGTAGAAAGAAAGGACAGACAGATGGCCCCACAGTCCTATGTAAGGGCATGCTCCTTCTCCCCAGTAATGTGAGGACCTCCTCAAGTCTCAGAATTCAGGTTCTAACACTTTCCAGTAGGGTTGTTCTAGGTATCAAGTCTTTAAGACATAGGCCTTTGGCAGATATTTAGCATCCAAACCATAGTACTATTAATGCCATAAATACAAATTTCACAAGACTTATGTGAGGACCAAATAAAATAAAGTAGCTAGTAAGATGTATATTTCTTTCTTTATTGCAAGCCTCTGTAAGATCAGAGAAAGTTGCACCTTACAATATTCAATGGCACAGAATAAATGAGAGAGGAACAGTGGGGTAGCAAGGAGAGACTGGACTGATGCAAGACTAAAGCCCAGCAGGGTAAACATCAACTTCTTTAGCACCATATCTGGCATCTAAGGTACACAGTGGCAGTGGAATTATCTGACCTCCAACGTACTTGGAATCCTTAGCATCAATGGCCCTTCCAATTGTGGCCCACCTGGCCTCTCTCTTGGGCCACCTGTACTTAGTGCCTGCAGCTTTTCTCAGCAGATGCCCCACATTTCTAGCATTCCCAGCATTCTGGCTCTATTGCAACTTAGGCTTCGCCTTCACAGCTTCATTCATCGCTGTGTCAGCCACACTTTGCATGTCTGCTCCTGCAGCACACTGCCTGGGCTCACAGATGTTTCCCTGATTCTTGGTGCCTCAGATGACCCCTTCTTCTTGCATCTGCACAGCTCTCAGAGTAGACTGTGCTGAGTTCTGCTGCTGACTTGAAATGTGCCAGGACCCTCTCAGACCATGGCTACAGCGCTTTCTTAGAGTTTGTGCAGCTTAACCTTAGAAAGTTTCTTTGAATGGCTCCTTTTATGAAGGGAACCTCTTAGCTTTCTCAGGCAACTCTTCTTTGGAATGAAAGTTTTTTCAAATAACTACATTTTTATGCCTTTGGAGTGTTGTCTGAAGCTTTCTGTCTTGCCTGGTTCCTGCAGTCATTAAGTCCCAATGAAATCACTGAAATCACACAGAGGTCTACATTAGTTATAAACTAATTGGCCCATCAGCTCAGGCTTCTTATTAACTCTTATAACTTATATTAGCCCATTATTTTTGTCTATGTTAGCCACGTGGCTCAGTATCTTATTCAGCAAGGCAGTCACATTTTGCTTTTTCTGTGGCTGGGTCAGGACTGCAGAGGAATGGGCTTCCTTCTTCCCAGAATTCTCCTGTTCTCATTGACCCACCTCTACTTCCTTTCTGGTTGTCTCGCCTATATTTCCTGCCTGGCTACTGGCCAATCAGTATTTATTTAAAATACAATTGGCAGAATACAGACCATTGTCCCACACCATTGACGCCTTTAGGGAGTAACTGGGGGCTTTCCCTTGGGTGGCACCTTTTTTTTGTTCTAGAACTAAGTGCTTGGTTTCTCTAATGATGATAATCTCCTTAGTAACCACCACCTCTTTGCATTATTTGCCTTGTTCACAACTCTAAATAAAAACTTTCTAGTTCTTTTGCTCACCAAAGTGCATATTTTTTCAAATTGCTTTTGCTCTCTTTTTTGCTCTGTGTAGCTTTGACAATGAATCTAGCTAAGAGCTGCCAAAGTTAACCATGCTTTAGACTGAATGCTGTGCTGTCTTGAAATTTCCTCCATCAAATAAACTAATTCATTATTTTAAAGTCTTATATTAAGTCTTATTCACAATTTCAGAACATAGGCAAAATACAGCCACATTCTTTGTGGGAATGTGACATGAATGGCCTCTAGTCCAATTCCCCACAGATTTTTTGGTGCCCATTTGAAATTCCCTGAATATAGTTTTTGCTGTCCCCATAACTATTGGGACTTTAGTAATTCAGATTCAACAGAATCACCCACTAAACTCGGTAACAGCACCCTAAAGCTGGTCTAGCCTGTGTTCCAAAGGCATACAAACTATATGGCTAGGGTTAATCACATTGACAACCCCACTTTGGTACCAGTTTTCTGTATTAATAACTTTTCTCATTGCTGTAAACAAAAACAAAACAAACCTTACAGTTTGAGAGAGGAAACATTTATTTTAGCTCATGGTTCCAGGGGCTTTCTTTTTCATGTTGGAGAAGGCAAAGCAGATGCACTTGGTCTGTGGTGGTGGGAACACTGAGCAGCAGCTTCTTCATACAGCCATAGAGTAGTGAGTGGGTGGAGATGCTGGAGCCATAGAGTAGTGAGTGGGTGGAGATGCTGGGGCCATAGAGTAGTGAGTGGGTGGAGATGCTGGGGCCATAGAGTAGTGAGTGGGTAGAGATGCTGGGGCCATAGAGTAGTGAGTGGGTGGGGATGCTGGGGCATAGAGTAGTAACTGGGTGGAGATGCTGGGACGATAGAGTAGTGATTGGGGAAAATGCTGGGGCCATAGAGTAGTGAGTGGGGGAGATGCTGGAGCCATAGAGCAGTGATTGGGTGGAGATGCGGGGTCTGAGACAGAAGCAAAAGTAACCTTCAAAGGCCTCCCCTGTACAGTCTCACTGCTTTGAACCAAGCTCACTTTCCCAAAGTTCCACAACTTTTATGTGCATTCCAATGCATCGTTCTTAGTGTTAGCATTCTTCAGGGGGAAGATAGGTACTTACAGACTACACCAGTTCCTATTATTCACCAGTCATGCGAGAGCAACAAGTTTGAATGTATGAGAACTAAGTTGGTAACATGAGCCTTCTACCTTCAATAATTCATTTAAGTGGTGGTGTATGTTTATAGGAAGACTCTTACAGATCTCTGAACAAATGTCATCATCCAGTAAGAGAAAATTAATCTTTGGATATTGGCAAAGAAATCACCCTCTATGTTCACTTTATATGCAATCCAGTGAAAACCTTCCACCTAAGATTAACATTTAATGTAAAATACTGTAGTCTATCTTTACTATTTCCATTATCGGAAAATGTTAAATGGTAAATTCTAGAAGTAAACAATTAACAAATGTATTTATAAGAAAATTACAAATTGTGTACCAGTAAGGGTAGTGATATGAAATCTCATGCCTTCCCCCTCAGCCCTATGTAGACATGACTGTTGGTCTGACAAATGCTACAGTCAACCATTAAAAAACTTTTGACCTTTTTTTTTTTTTTTAAACTGATCTTCCATGTTAAAGCTAGAATCTCCACTCAGAGGGCCCATGTCGATAAATTAGCCTGATCCAGTTTTATGTTCCTTCACCATTATCCCACACTCTTTTTGGTTTCTTAAGACAGGGTTTCTCTGTGTAGCTTTGGAACTTGTCTTGGAGCTCACTCTGTAGACCAGGCTGGCCTCAGACTCTCAGAGATCCATCTGCCTCTGCCTCCCGAGTGCTGGGATTAAAGGTGTGTGCCACCACCACCTGTTCCATCCCATACTCTTAAAATCCATTTCAACACATATTCCCCAGACTTGTGCTTGAATGAACTAACAAATTCATTAAGCTTTTTAGTAGTGTAGCACATGTCTTCACTTTGTCTTCAGTATGGTTATAGGTCTAGAGGAAACTATTGTTGGGTCCTGAGAAACATCAATATTTTCTTTCCTGTCATTTCCTTCAGAGGTCACTTCTGGTTTAGCAGAAAATTAAGTGTTAATTTCCTCAGTCAAAGGTGAAAAGGATAATATTTCAGGGAATAGAGATGTGAGTACATTTTCTGCTGAAGGTGGCCTTCCTTAGGTGAGATAAAGCCTTGGAAATCTGAGAGTTCAAAGTTCCGAGCTTCTATAGAATCTTCCCACACATCTCCATTGCAAGTTTCAAGACCCCATTCCTTACCAATTAATGCCCTTACCTTAACCACCAACACCCTCTGAGGCAGGGACTTGAATTTCCTCTGTAATTCAACTAACCTAATAATGAGGGCTTCAGTTTGATTTCACACCATTTGAGCCCTGTGGCTGCTGGAAAGAAGATTCTCTTCCAGGGCACACTCTTTGATCCTACTGCACGTACTGGCTTTGTAGGAGCCTAGGCAGTTTGGATGCTCACATTACGATTGCTCTTTGGGCTGATGAGGGAGGGGGACTTGACTGGGGGAGGGGGAGGGAAATGGGAGTCGGTGGCGGGGAAGAGACAGAAATCTTTAATAAATAAATAAATTAAAAAACTTTTAAAAGTTAATAAAAGTTTTAGAAAAGGAAAAAAAGAAAAAAAACCTTTAGACTGCTTATTTGCATCTAGAGCTGACCAGTTCTATCACTGAGTTCAAGGTGCTAGAAATTGGTTAATTTTATCATTGAGCTCATTTCTATCCATTGTCATCTATCCAGAGATGCTAAGAGCAACCAAACTACATTGTCATTTCCCTTATTTTCCCCAAACTGTCAGAAGATTTATATACAAACTTACCAAATCCATTACTGTCCACAGTTGGTGAATCAGGGTAATCAAAAGCATATATGTTCTCAAGTTTGTAAATCAGTCCTCACCCTGGGCTTTGAGTGCTCCTTGAGCTCACAGGAGAGGCTTCAGTAACTGGAGAAGGTTTGGTATTGGTAGGTGCTGGTGAACTGGAAAACCTGTTCCAGACACTTCTGTTGCTCTAGAACTACTTCTAGCACTAAAATCTTTATTGTTCAGAATTTTGTAGAGAAACAGAACTTATAGAATGAATCTCTCTCTCCCTCATTCATACACACATGCTATATACTCTCATATAGATATATTACTATTATATCTCTCTAGCTATTACTCTCTCATTCATATATATATACACACACATACACCAACATATGTGTGTACACACACACACACACACACACACACACACACACACATTAGAATGACTTACAGGTTGTGATACAGTCCAACAATGGCTGGCTATTAATGGAAAGTTTAAGAATCCACTAGTCTGGATGACTCACTTGGTCTTCAATAGATTCACCCACTTAAAACCAAGCCCAAAAAAAAAAAATCTTACAAGTGTTCCTCCAATTCTGGATTGTAGTTCATTCTAGATGCATCCAAGTTGACAAACAAGAACAGCTGTCACATCCCGGGTGTCCATGCTGTATGCTGCTCAGTCAGTAGTTTAGATCTCAGATTGTTTTCAGTTTTGCAGTGTTTGCCCTATTTTACTCAATAATGGCTCCAGTGTTCAAGAGAATGATGCTACAGTCTTACTATGGTATGCTATAGTTGTGTTTATTGCTAGTTAGTGTTCGTCTCTTACTGTGCTTCTTAGCATGTGTAGGAAAGAACATAGTATATACAAGGGTGGGCATTTTCTGTGCCTCTAGGCATCCTTTGGGTCTTAGAATATGTTCTTAAGTTTTACCAAAATTGTGTAAAAGTTATTGTATTATCCTCCTTTATTTCTTGTGACTAAGCAGTATGTAACTAAGAAAGTGTTTACCAGTAGTGGTGGTGCACACCTGGAGTTCTAGCTGTGTGAGAGGCTGAAGTGAGAATATTGCTTAAGCCTGGAAATTTGAGGCAGTCTCAAGAGAGATGCCTCCTGATTTCACTGGTGGGAAGTTTATAGAGCTAAGTCTTTAAGTTAGTGAGTAGAATAATAGTACCAGAGGTGAGGGACAAAGAGTAGCATTTTCTAATAATTATGTGGTTTGGAGGACTGGTGTTTGTATCTGTGACATGGAAGATGATTGTAGTTACAGTGTCATGTGCTAGAATCCAAAGTAGCAAGGAGAGAATTTTCTTGAAATAAATGACATATTTTTGAGAAAGTCGATAATAAAAAGCTCCCAAGTCAATGAATACAGTGTGTAAATATGCCATATATTCACACTGTCTCTGTGAAGAAGCTTGGCTTTCTGTCAAAATGCAAAATCTAGAGTTGTAGTATACCTTCCCTGTTTATACTGTTTTAGAAATTTCTGAGTCTTAAGGCCAATATCTTTCTGTCCGTATGTCTTGGCAACTTCTAGACAGCTAATAACACACACTGAGTGACTAGCAGGTTTTTCTAACTACTCTGTTAAAATGTAAGTTTTTGTGATTCTCTTCCTTCCTCCCTCTGTCCATTCCTCCCTAACCCCCCCCCCCCCGAATGGTTTTTTTGCTGCCGGGTTTCTCTATAACTTTGGAGCTTGTCCTGGCACTAGCTCTGTAGACCAGTCTGGGGAGATCTGCCTACCTCTACCTCCTGAGTGCTGGGATTAAAGGTGTGTGCCATCGCTGCCCTCTCTCTCTCTCTCTCTCTCTCTCTCTCTCTCTCTCTCTCTCTCTCTCTCTCTCTCTCTCTCTCTCTCTCTCTCTTTCTCGCTTGTTTGACAGAGTCTCACTGTGTAGCCCTAGCTCATTTCGCACTCATTATGTAGACCAGGTTGGTCTCTAACTCACAGAGCTCCACCTGCCTCTCAAGTACTGGGAGTAAAGGCATGTGTGACACTTTCATTTACAGTTTAACAGAAAATAGGAGTCGTGGGCTCTTCTCTTTGGTTCATTCTCAGTTCCTTGAACTATGTGTGAGCCCTGAGTGAGAGTCTCCCTCATTGACTCATGCCTGTTGTTTTTAATTTTGTATTCCAAATCGAGGGTGCTCTAACTCTTAGCATTCAGAGTGGAGTGCCGGATTGTGCAGAAGAACAGACTGTGAAGGTTAGGAGTAGGAGAATTTGCAGTGATCCTAGTAAAGTAACACAGGAAGCAGACGTGAAGACTGTGCACCTCCCCTTCCTTAGCACTTCCTGCTTTCTCTGAAGTCCACTGTCAAAGAGGACTGCTTTCTCTTTCCCTCCTGTCCTTCTCTAAAGGACGGATTATTTGTGAGTTTAATGCTGTGTGTTTGGGAGAATGAGGCTGTAGATCAGCTTTAGAAACTGGAAGCCTGTTTGCAATTTTCAACCCATCTGCTGTGAACTCTTTCATAACATGCTTTGAAAAGGATCAGGTCCACACATTGCTGCTAAACAGAAAGTTAGGATGCTATTACCTGCCCGGGCCTTCTCTGAGGGAGGAGCTTTATACTTAGAGTAACTTTTGTTCATGGATTACAGCTCACTTTTTTGACTATGGCTAGTGATGATTTCTTTATCACTGTTGAGAAAAGCAACCCTGACTACACTGAGATGTCTTTCCCTTTAAACAGCCATGTCATGTGCTTCACTGCAGGCTCTTTCTGACTAGACGGGTGTGATTGACATGGCATAGAACTTTCCCTACTGCTTACAGTACTGTACCAGTTGAAACTTAGGTATTGTTTATTTCTCGAATATTTCATTTGATGCCTCAAACGCTGACTATGGTTACTTGAAACCACGGAAGTGAAATCTGCATATGGTCTGCTATAGTTTGATTAGAACTGTTCACCAAGAGTTCCCACATTAAAGGCTGCTTCCCTGGCCTGTAGTCCTGTGGGTTGACCCAAGCAGGAAAAAATTAGACCATTGCAAACATACCCATAAAGGAGATAGTGACACCACTACGTGAGTCTGTTTTTGACCCCTAAATGCCGTGAGGTGAGCGTAGCTCCTTTGCAATGTACTCTGGCCACTCTGTGTTTGTCACTGCTGGGCTAGAGCAGCGTGGTCAAGTACCTGTGAACTGAGTCCTCTAAAACTGTGAGCCAAAATAAACCTGTCTTCCTTTTAGGTTGATGATTCCAGATAATCTGCCACATTGATGGGATGTTTACTAACACATGGCCTAACTTTTTGAGGCAAGATGCTTTTAAACACTAGTCACACGAGCTAGAATTGCTGAAGATTATGAATCAGGGGTGTAGTCATTGTTTCTTGTGTGCTAGATTTGGTTGGTAGTTCTTCCCTTTACTTAAGCAGTTATTTTCCCAGCCAGTTTCTGTTTCTTTATATAGTATGTACTAAGAGGCCCTGTACTATATATTATCTGTGACTCAGTTCACACATCTAGATAGCATTTTGTTTCTTAAAAAAAGATTTATTTTTATTTGTGTTATGTGCGTTTGCCTGTGTGGGCATATAAAATGTGTGTGGGTGTTTGTGGTTCTAGAAAATGATGTTGGATCCAGTGGAGTCAGAGTGTGTAAGCTGCCTAACATGATTTTTGGAAATGAGCAAAGGTCTTTGCTTTTAATTCCTTGTAATTTGGTGTTGCTGGTTTGGTTTTTTGTTTGACACAGGGTCTCATGTGCCAGGCTGCCCTTGAACTCACTGTTTAACAGAGGATGATCTGGAACTTCTGGTCTTCTTGCCTCATCTCCTTACATCTGGCATTATAGGCTTGAACCACCATGTCCAATTTATGTGGAAATAAACTCAAGACTTTATGGAGACTAGGCAAGCACACTACCAATTGAACTGTTTTTGAGACAAGGCCTTGCTATATAGTCTAGACTGGCACTGAGTGTGTGATCTTCCTGCCTCAGCCTCCTGAGATTCCCTAGTGCAGAGTCCTTTGCTGGTCCTTCTCGGGTAAGTACGCTTCAGCCTCCCTTGAGTGTCTCTCTCCGTTTTATCTCCTCAGCTCAGAGAAGTTGGTGTGTTCTCAGGTTGCTCCAGTCTGTGAACTACAAACTGTCTGTATCCAAACAGGAAGCTTGCTGAATTAATTACAGCATGCTCTTTATCTCAGATGAGTGGTCACTGCCCTTACTGCCTGTGTTCAGTGTCCCAGGTGGTGGTATTTTGTGTATTCGCTCTGCTGTACAACATGACTGGGTACCAGGCTGCATCTGATCTTTGCGACTCTTTAGTTGGACATGGAGAAAGTGATAACCAGAATGCGGTCATCTGGAGCAGAGACTTTAGAGCAGAGATTGGGGAAATACCAGGAAATGAGAGTTCTGAATTAGAGACAAGGATCTGGTGACATTCAGCTAAAGAGAAAAGACAGAGAAGCCACAGAATTAAAATGCAGAAGTCAGTGTAGGCTTATGAGTAATAAATATGTTTATGTGGAAAGCTTTGCCGTAGGTTTACCTACGACATGTGACATTTACCTTTAGTCTGCGCAAGTTTTAACTTTTTGAGAATGGTGATAGAAATGTAGTTACTTATATTATTCTTTAAAACAAATCCTAACAGTGATAAAGGTTTGTATATTATATTTACTTAAAGGTTAAGCGTACTATATTTTTTATTTCATTCTAAGCATGCGGGGAAATTAGAATCCTATTGTCTACAAGATACATGGTGCCATCTAATGGCTAAGGTGAAGACTGTTCTGTGTTCTGCATACTGCTTTGCAACATCTGTTTTAGATGTCTGAAGTACAGTTTCTGTTACATACTAGGATTTGCTTATGTTTTCACTTTAGTTTATAGTGATATTAGAGTCTTGTCACATCTAGAACCATGTATGTGTAGCTAGCTTACTTGGAGGCGTATTTTATACAAATTTGCCTATAAAACAGTTTTAATGAATCAGATTTCCCGCATCTATTGTCTCTTTAAGTTTATATTCCCCCATCCTAACCCAATAAGTAGTTGTGAATGAGTATATTTGTAGGCTCCCAGTTGTGTGTGTGTGCAGATACAGGTGAGTACCCATGCATGTGGAGGCCAGAAGTAAACCATGCACGCCATTTTTTCAGAAGCCCTTTTCTTTGCTTTTTAAAACAGAGCATATCACTGGCCTGTGAGCTCAACAAATAGGCTAGGCTAGGTGGCCAGAAAGCATAAAAAGACAACGCAAAGCAATGCCAAAATGAGGCTTTAGGCATTTTCTTTTTTAGCTTTGAGGATTTCTTAATTTTTTTTACAAAAAAAAAAAAATGATAGCTAGGCCAGAAAGATCAGATGAATTGAAGGTTGAAAAGTTATTTTCCTCTTTAGACTAGTATTGATGGCTTCAGGTTTTGTCCTAATTCATTTGAGACTCTACTACAATCTGTAGTAACAGTCAAGATGCAGGTGACATCCCTGACTGGTCCCCTCTGCCACCTCCATCTCTTGTGGCTCTCCATACCTACATGCCTTATTCTGAGTCAGCTCTGGCTAGATGCTTGCTCCAGAGCATCCTGTACTGTTATGGGAACCCTCCTCTATCCTGTACTGTTATGGGAACCCTCCTCTATCCCATTGCTTCTTACCTCGGGTCTGCCTTGACCCTATCCCTCAATCTGAATTCAGCTTCTCTTCTGAGGTTTGGAGCTCTCTAGGCCTCTGGACTTTAGCTTGGGTTGGCCCTGAAAGCCTGAGTTTGATCCTCATGGCCCACATATAGTAGCTGGAGAAAAACCAACTCCCCTTAAGTTGTCTATTGACCTCCACATGCCCACCTTAGCAGGTGTGCCCCATTCCCCCCAAATAAATAAATAAATGTAAAGAAAAAATTTGGTAGTTTTTCTGTTAGACAAATAACAAAAGCCCCCAAACCCATTTGTGAATGTAAAATAATATTTGCAAAAGAAATTATGCATAATTCCATCTCCCACAGTTGATGACTACTAATATTTTAGAATATCAGCAGGTAGCCTCTTTGTGTACACAGAGAGCTCACATTCTGCAGATAGTTTCTTATCTGAAGTGTACATACCTAGTATCTCTCCATTGACAATATTCTGTTGTTATGACATCTTTTTTATGTTTTCTTATTTATCTTATGATGTTGGGGATGCTTAATAACAGTGTGGCTTTTGAACTATTTTATGTACTTACAAAAAAAGACCTCTAAGTTGGTCTGTAGTAACTGTAAGCTCCTCTCCACACCAGAGTGGCCAGGCCCCTGCCCCAGGCCCTCTAACTGCCAGGTTCCACTCACAGAACACTCTAACTGCCCTAACTGCTGGACCCTGCCCCCACCCTACAGAGTAAAAAGGCAACCTCTGGATGTGAAATTCCACCAGACTCTACCCTGGAAAGCTCCTCCCTCCACCTCCTTCTCAAGAAACTCTATTTAAGCCCTGGATCCTGTTTAGTTTGTTGCTGTTTCTTGCCCAAGCAGAGGCAGCCACCCTCCTGTTTTTTTTCCCCTCCCAATCTCTTGTGTGAGGTTTGATGTGTGGTGTGACTTTGTGGTATTCCTTGGCTCCTGGCTGCCAGGATACCTTTCTGTCCAAGCTGTAATGCTGACAGTTACAATATTCTTAGTATTATTATCAATTAAAATTTTACCTTGGCCATTTTATACATGAATATAATACATTCTGATTATTCCTACCCTTGACCCCTGTCTTTAACCACAGTAAATTCTATTACCACATTCATATATTTTTTCATGTTTTGACTCATTTATTTTAATTAATTGATTAATTTTATGTTCTAGCTGCAGTTTCCCCTCCCTGTTCTCCTCCAGTCTTCCCTCTCCCTCCCCACCCCCAGTCCACTCCTCTGTTGTTCTGCTTAGGAAAGGGCAGGCCTCCCATGAGTATCAACAAAACATACCGAGTTGCAGTAGACTAAGCACCTCCTCTTGTATTAAGGTTGGGCAAAGTGACCCAGTATGAGAAGTAGGATCCCAAAGCCAGTAAAAAACTCAGAGGTAGCCCCTGCTTCCACTGTTAGGAATCCCATAAGAGGACCAAGCTACACAACTGTAACATATTTGCAGAATGTGTAGGTCAGTCCCAGCAACTTTGTGTGATATTGGTTTGGAATTGCCTTTATGTGAAATTTAGGAGTGTAGATTATAGTGTGTATGTACATGTAGGTGGGATGTGTGTGGTGCTTGTGCACATGTGTACATGTAGATCAGAGATGAATCTCAAATTGCTCCTCAGGAACCATCTGCCTTTTATGGAGGTTGGGTTTCACCTATTAGTATAGGTTGTCTGCCAAGCCAGCTCCAGGGATCCTCCTGCTTTTGCCACCCTAGAACTGGGGTTACAGAGTCTCCATTTGATGTGGGTTATGGGAAATTAAATTCAGATCTTCATGCTTGTACAAGTACTTTACAAACTGACCTATCTCCCCAGCCCTATAACTTTTTAAAAAGTGAAATAAAGTTATTTCTAAGTTGTGACAAGCATTTGTTAAGTGCTCTGTGGCAGACATCAGGAAAGGAACCCTGATGTGTTTGCAGGCTCTGCCATCATGAGCCTTTAGGGTGGTGGCCATGTAAACTGCCCATTTTGTTCCAGGGCACGGAAGCCCGTAAAGAAAGCCTGGACTGAACACCATGACAGCACATGTGGAGGGAGTTACATCCAACCTTAAGATCCCCAAAGTCTCTCTGGAGAAGTCCACACCTGCGCAGTCGTGAAAGGTAAAGACTGTCGAGGTCGAGGGTAGAGAGGAGGGCTGTGGAGGGTTTAGTGACTAAAGCACTTGCTTTGTGAACATGAAAACCTGGCCTTGGGCCCTCAGCAAAATGTAAAAACTAGGTGTGGGGGCAGGCGGGCACTTATGACCCTAGCACTGGGGGAACAGAAACTAGGATATTCTCTGGGTTCTCTGGTCAGCCAGTCTAACTGAAGTGACAAGCTTTAGGCTCAGTGAGAGAGCCTGTCTCAAAAAATAAGACAAAGAACAATAGAGAACACATACCTTCCATCAACTTCTGGCCACCAACATGTACACATGAGCAAGCACACTGGCATACATGTTTGAGTGTGAGCATATGAGTGCACACGTACTTACACCTACCCACCCACTCACCCCCACTCCCCTCCCCCACACTCCCATCCCCCCACTGCACACACACCGGATAGCAGGGAGGCAGAGAAAGAGTGGGTCAGTGAGGAGTAGAGCTATTTGTCTACCACATCTGTCACCCCATTGATCATCCATGGTAGAATCAGCTGATCTGCCTGGCTAGGGCAAGTGTGCCCTTCCTCCCTCACCACTTCCTGTGTGTTCTTCCAAAGCTGTGTGCTTGATTGAGAGGACAGCTTTGCCTGGTAGTGGTGGACCATTTCCTTCAAGGGTACATGAGTCGTGTACTCCTGAGAACCTACAGATAGCACTCAAGAAAACATGAAGGGAAAGAAGAGTTGGGACAGAAAGGGGTAGCACTTGCTAGACATTATAACTCCTGTGTAGAGGATATGTGTATCTTACCTTGGGCAGAAGTGAAAGCCATTTCTAATTAGTAATGGGTTGTAGGAGCACTAATTCCCTTGCTTTATTTGTAAAAGTCTTCGCATATTAAACTTTCCACAGAATTCCCATCCTAATTGTGTTCCTCCATCTATCTCTCTGATAGCACAATTCTAAGAAGTCTCTAGACTAGGGGACAGTATGGCCAACTCTGTTAACAACTGCTTTAGTCACCTGTTGAAGTTAAGCAAAAATGAAGCCAAATCTCCAGTAAAACAGCTTCTATTTGGGGTAAAGGGTAGGATTGCAGCTGGAGCTGTACGTATACAAGCAGTAGTGACTTTACTGTCTGTAGGACACGGACATCATTGCGAGCCATTAGAGCAGACTTCTAGCTGGTGAGGAATGGCAAGGATAGTGCAAAACTGCCTTAGGTTATAACTCGCAGTTCTGTTCACAGTTTTGTAGATGAGAAAGTCGTATCAACAATAAGGCAGGCTGTTTGTAACTATTCTTGTCTAACATTTCCTCCCCATGGCATCTCATCACTTTTGTTGTTTGTTTTAGAAGGTTTGGCTGTTCATTGCTTTGTTGTCAAGAATGACCTTGAACTCCAGATCATTCTTCTGCCATCTTCTAGTGCCAAGATTACAGGCCTTTGTCACCACACGTGGCAGCTATTTCTGTGTTTTTGTATTTTTGAAATAGGGACTTTTCTAGCCCAGGCTGGCCTTGGATGTGCTATACATATAAAACCAAATCTGACTGAATGGATGTTTTTATTTGCATGCTCAATCTTCGGAAGATGATGGCAGAAGTTACAAAATAATCCCATAGAAGTTCAGAATTAACACATAATAAAGGGTTATTTATTTAGGGGAGACTTACAGATTACTGTCCTGGATCACAGTCCTCTGCACGAATGGGGAGCAGGAACAGAGTCTAGCACCCAGAGCTAAAGCCAGAAGCAAGAGAGCTAGCACAGGCTTTTCAGCTGCATTTATAGTATAAGAGACCATCCCCAAATGGGCTGATATCTTAAAGGCTATTGGCTGAAGGAGCCGAAGGAGCTCTCACAGCACCTCCCCCTTTTATTTAAATAAGAGAGTTCCAAACCCTATACAAAACTATATAGACTAGGAACAGATATCAAGTATAAGATTAGAATTACAACCAGCATAAAGAATATTAAGCGAGGAACGTATGCTAAATGTTTTAATAAACATTCTATCCTAAAGAGTCTAAGTCTTATATTGGAAATGGTTTGGCTAGATCATAAGAGGACAGTAACTACGACTATCTAATCTTCAACCCCATCAAAGGCTTGAGAAGGGAGATAATATTACTTGAGTAGTCAGGAAGTGAAATCAAGCAGCTTACAAAATGTGCAGTAGATGACAGAGACAACTGGCTACAGGAGCAATCACCCAAAGTCTCATTTGCAATGTTGAAGCAACCAACTTTGGTTAAGGCCTAGAGTAACTGACAGACCATTTTCAGAGGTAAAAAAAAAATTTAAAACTGTCTTACCCTGTCTTGGCAAGATTGAACAGTCTTTTTTTCTTGTAACCTGGTTGTCCAGTTCAGACATCATGCACTTTGTCAGTGGTCAAGGCATGGGCAGTGTCTTGCCCAAAGGCCAGTTGTGCCAAGAAGAAGACAAACTCCAAGTGGAGTTTCTTTGGGGCTCAACACTCTCTCGGGAATAATCAGTGTTGCCAGGAGCAATCGTGTTTCATGTCAGTAGAATCCTAAGTTATTTAAATGCCATGTTCTACAGATCTTGTAAGTGGTGAAGTTTACCTATCTATGCATAATACAGTATGTATCTAAAGAATCTAATTAGTCTGACTAAAAGTATAACAAACGTGAATGACTATTGACCTATATTAATACTTAATACCAATATAACTTAAAGATGTAAGACTTCATCTCAGAATATTAAACAATATTAAAACAACTGTGCAGTAAAGGGAGGATAATGACATCAAAATATAAACAATGTATAAATATCTTAATCAGAGGTAGAAATTCATAATGCAATTGATAAATATTTCCTAAAATTGTATCAATATACAAAATGTATTAAACAGAGGTAGAAACATATATACATACATACATGACAAACTTTGCATAGGTGTACAAATGTTGTAAACAGAAATAACAAATATAATTTGAACCTGTATCAATATACAAGAAACTATACCTGTGTAAATTATCCATTAATAGTAGCTCACAAGTAGTCACTCTGTTACTATTATTATTAGTGTGAATAAGTCCACACTAAATTACCTATTATCCCATTCAGTCTTCCTTTATTTTTGAGATCTCTAGGCCTACACAATTTTCACCCCAAACCCCGACCCTATGCAAGTAATAATCAATTCCTAAATGGCGCCTCTAACCATGAGGACAAACTTTGTTGGGACGGGGGATGGCGCTTTCTAGAATTGCTTTCTGCTGTCATGGGGACGATGTTTTTTCTATGGGATCCTGTAAAAGTAAAATGATGGTTAAGTTTCAAGATTGCTGTTTTGTATAATTACAGATGTTCTCTGAGTAGTCAATAGGGTCTTTTTGTTTGTTTGTTTGCTTTGAAGTTCTTATTTGGAGTTCTGGCCAGAACATTGTAAGAAGGTGCACCATTTCCCCAGCTGGTACTCAAAAACTGGTCTCATAGTAGCATCATCACAATCATGACGTCATATCAACCACGTGGAGTCATTGTTGTGGGGCCTCATCTTCTTCCTGGAAGCTTCAAAGATTACTGCAGGAAAATCTACTGCTCATTGTGGAAAACTTAAGCATAATTCATACAGACATATATTCAGTGAAAGATACATTATTATAAACAAAATGTAAAATATTTCCTTAAAATCTATCTTCTTTCTGTCCCATACCAGATGGCTCCTGATATGAGACAGAAGTTAAATTCTGAATTTTTCTTTTAAGAACATACTTGAATTTAGATAAGGATGGCTATTGTACAACGCTAAAGCCAGCTCTTATTTTTAAGTAGAGATGTATATGTATCCAAATAATCAAATTTTACCATGCAGATAATACAGAATCATAAGGCAGATTTCTCTTTGCTTGTTGATTCTTTCTGGATAGCTGCCTTTTTACCTTTAGGCATCTAGATATCCAAGGTCTCTCCACTCTTGGAAGATGAATCTTTTCCCCGCAAAGACAAGAACAGAACCCTGCCCCAAACATGAGGTTTTCTTACCACCTGATTGGTTGTCAGGTCTGTGGATGAGCCATCATTTCTCTTTCTCAAGAGGTTTCTCTTTTTCAAACTGAATCTTTATCAATTTCTATAAAGATAAAAAATTTCTTCTTCTGTGGAAACAAGAGTGAAACACCTTCCCCTATGTAGCACATCTCCTGATTTCCATTGTGAGGTCAGCACATCCTTGAAATACACTGGTTGATTCAATTCAGAAGTTTTTTTTTTTCTATTATCCAGTGTCTCTCTGCTGCTGTTGCTCCTTTCTCATTAGTATTAAGAAAATCCAAGGTCAATAAAGCATTATGTATTCTATTTCTGGGGGTATTTTTTAATTCCTTTCTGTTTTCTTAGCATGTCCTTTATAGTTCGGTTTGATCTTTCCATAACTGCCTGACCTGTAGGATTGGTTGGTATACCTGTAATATGCTTTATATTATAATAAGCAAAAAAACTGTTTCATTTCCTTAGACACATATGCTGGACCATTGTTTGTCTTTATTTGTGCAGGTATACCCATGATGGCCATAACTTCTAATAAATGTGTGATTACTGAATCAGCCTTTTCTGAGCTAAAGGCAGTTGCTTATTGAAAACCTGAATAAGTGTCAATGGTGTGGTACACATATTTTAATTTTCCAAATTTTGTAAAGTGGAACACATCCATCTGCCAGATCTCATTCCTTTGAGTACCCTTTGGGTTACTCCTGCTGGTAATGGTGTTTGGTTATAGAAAGAGCAAGTAGGACATCTCTTTATAGTCTCCTT
Source organism: Alexandromys fortis (assembly GCF_014885135.2). Lineage (NCBI taxonomy): Eukaryota > Metazoa > Chordata > Mammalia > Rodentia > Cricetidae > Alexandromys > Alexandromys fortis. Next base: position 7,956,622 of record NW_026067942.1, on the reverse strand, counting down.
AGCTTCTTTCCATGTAATAGAAAACTCTTTCTTTAAACCTTTGCTATTGACATGATGTTTCTTATGAAATTTTGAGGCCTTCAGCACACTTCCAATCAATAATTGATCAATTTCTGCATTACCTTGTGCTAGAGGACCAGGCAGACCTATATGGGATTTGATGTGTGTTATGTATATGGGACAAAGCCTATTCCTTATAATATCTTGAACCTGTATAAATAATGAATCAATTCTGTATCATCTGGTATAAATTTAGCAGTTTCAATATGCAAGATAACTCTTTCTGCATATTGTGAATCAGACTGCAGAAATGTTAACCTGGGTATTCCATTGCTGCAATAGAAAATGGTCCCATAAATTTACTGCAATATTAGCTACATATGGCCTTAGCCTTCCTTTATGTCCTTTTGGCCTTATTCATTTAACCCACCTCGTGCTTTGTTTTACTTGAGATAGGGTTCCAATTCCTAGGAATTGAATATGTGCTTCTTAGAGAGGCCAATCTGGATGCCAAGATTCTGGAGTAATGATAGTCACATCCGCACCTGTGTCTAGTAATTCCTCAATTATGATGACATTTACATGTACTCTTGGCTTTGGTCTTTGATCATTTATAGAAGTCTGCCAAAATATACATTTCCTATTTCTTACTGGAGTTTTTGACTCATCCTCCAGGTCTATTCCATCATCCAGAACAGTGTGTTTTTTTACAGTAGTCACTGGATTGTTTAATTTTCTGGTGAGACGTGTTCTCTACCGTGACTGGGAATGACTGGGTGGGGCCTGAGAGAGTTCTCACCCCCCCCCCCAAGAAGTATCGGTTGTATTGGGTTGCCTTGTCTGTCTCTTGTCAACCTACATTCATTAGTCCAATGCCGGCCTTTGTCCTACCTCCTACATATATCAAAAGGCTGAGTCTTCTTATTTTTGCAATTCCTAGAGGAGACATTATTCCTAGGAATTACTTGTCTACAGTCCCTTCTTAGATGTCCTGTTCTTCCACAATTAAAACATTTGACATATTGGTGTCTCTTCATACCATTGGAAGTTGCTTCTCCTACCCAAGCTTCAATACTATAGTCAAATATTCCAACATTCATTGTATGTAATAAGATCCATTTACCTGTTGTTGCTTATCTAACCTTTAAGGCCCAACAATTTTCTTACATTCTAAATTGGCATTTTCAAAAGCCAAAGATTCAATTAGTACACATCTAGCTTTGGGGTCTGTCACTCCTAATTGTACAGCCTTAGTTCATCTTTGTAAAAGTCAGTAAAGGGTTCTCTCTGGCCCTGTTTAACCCTAATATATGACTCAGTCTCTTTCCTAGTTTCTGAATCCTGTTCCAAGCATTTAAAGCTGCTGTGCTGCATAGAGACAAGGTGTGTTCATCACAGTGAAACTGTTCCTGAGGATCAGAGTAATGACTCTCACCAAGAATTTAATCTTGGGAAGTCTCAAATACGTTTGCTTTCTCTGTTACTCTAAAGTTTTTGCCTCTTCTCTCAAATATCACTTCCAAAGCAGCTGAGGTCCATTTTCTAGGACCACTGAGATTAATTGAAGCCAATCATGTGGGGCAGCCTTAGTGCTTGAAGCCTACATTTTCACCATTTCCCTGACAAATGGTGAATGTAGCCTATAAGAAACCATTGCTTGTTTTCTTTCTTTTAGATTGCCCATACGTATTGGTTCCCATGTGTGTTCTTTGACTGTCTTAGGGTACTTTGTGCCACATGGTCTTTATGAGGAAATTATCAGATATGCAGTTGAAACTCTGTGTAAGTCACCCAGGGGTCTGGTATGTCACCCAGGGGTCTGGTATGTACTGATGAGGCTAAATCCTGTCCTTGTACCTTCTGTCCCTGCTATCAATTTCAATAAATTCCTCAGTCTTTTCAAATCTTTTTACTACTGCCTTTGTAAAAGTCTGAATCTCCTGTCCAGTGTTCTGTTCTAATGTCCTCACTGAGGATTCTAACTTGTCCAGCAAAGATAATGTCTCATCCTTGGACATATCATAACTTTTCAACAGATTTCATAGTTAGATTCAACCACATAAATTCTTTCAGATAATTTTGTCAAATTGATGCTATCCTTTTCTGTAGTATTGAACCATTTTTTTAATGAGATAATTTTGAAAACAAAGCTAATTCCTAGAATCAAATAAAGGGAAGGAAAATAGTGTAAGTCTTCCACAATACCTTTCATAGTATAAGCAAAATAATTAATGAACTCCTGGATGTTATCAGTCAGTTTTTGTAGTTTTTTTCAGATCATACCTGTCATAAAGTAATTACAGTGAATTAGAGTAGGTGTAATAATCGTTAGTGGCTAGCAGGTGTCACAGTTGCAGCCATGTGGCCAAGAGATGCTAGCAGCAGTGAACAGCATGTGTTGCTTACTTAGGTACTGAAAAATATAATTTGTTTAACAGATTAAGAACAGTTATTAAGGCAATCAAATGATTCCTGAGAGTTGGAGCCCAGAAAAAAAAGAGAAAACCCAAAGTTTTCCATCAGTTTGAGTTGCGGACTGTACACTGCAGGGATCACAGGCAGCAGTGTGTGGGTCTGGTATGTAGCACACAGAGAGGCAGTATGTGGGTTGCGATCCAGGAAGCACTGGGCAGCAGCTTGCTGCATCTAAGGGCTAACTAGACTTGTGGGCAGGAGAGTCAGTGCCCGATGTGCCACGTGGCTGGTGGACCAATCCAAAAAAAGTGTGGACTGGTCCCCATGTTTGGGCACCAGATGATTGTGGAAGTTACAGAATAATCCCATAGTAGTTCAGAATTACATATAATAAAGGGTTATTTATTTGGGGGAAACTTACAGATCACTGTCCTAGATCACAGATCCCTCACGAACAGGGAACAGGAACAGAATCTAGCACCCAAAAGCAAGAGAACAAGTGCAGGCTTTATAGCTGCCTTTATAGTATAAGAGACCACGCCCAAGTGGGCTGGTATCTTAAAGGCTGAAGGAGTGGAAGGAGCTCCCACAGAAGAAAAATTCTGCATGTTCTCCCTCATAAGTGAAGTCTAGCTAATACATGTATATATGTAGGAAAATATACTTGTGGGTACAGTAGAACATGTAGTAAAGAGAGCAAGGAAGACTAAATATTAGGAGAAAAGAAATGACTGAATTTTATTTATTTAATTTTAATTTATTTTATTCAGTATTGTATATTTAAAATTCAGTGTGAAGCCCCAAACTTTAGAATGGCTATTCCAACTGTGTAGAAACCCATTGGGGTGTATAGACTGTGGGTCTGGCTAATTTCTAATACCTTTTTAAAAAATCAACTAATGTCTCTTTTTCTTCTTCTGTGTGTTTTGTTCCTCATGTATCATTCCCATTTATCCCTTGTTTTTATTGTTGTGAGTTACTGAGACTAGAGGTTTTGCGTGTTTATGACTGTATTTTCTAGTTTTAAAAATACTAATTTTTTTGTAAATATTTACTTTATAAAGGTATTCATTACAGTTATTTAGCTCTTCGAAATTTGCTTGAAACTGGATCTTCACTTTTTCCTTTTATGTTCATGTTTTCCTGTTTTGTTTTGTTTTTTGATTTGTTTGTTTGTTTTGAGACAGAATTTCCCTGTGTAGTCCTGGAACTCACTATGTAGACCAGACTGGCCTTGAAGTCACAGAGATCCTCCTGCCTCTGCCTCCTAAATGTTGGGATTTGGTGTGCACCACCGCTGCCTAGCCATGTTTTACTTTTTAATCTCCACAGTTAAGTATTACTGCAATCAAGGTTTTGGATGGCAGATCACTTTATGTCTTTCCTAATCTGAGCATTCCACACTAGGAACTTTACTGATTGGTATAAACTAAAATGGACACTTTTGCCATTTCTTTTTCAGTGTAGAGTAAATTCATCTTTGTGCAGTGCCTTTTGTGTGTGTTCTAAATGCTATTGCTGCTCCCTGAGCATTTTTGTTTTCTCAGTTGTATTTTAAAATATAGCTCCATTATTGCTCTAATTTGAATTTTCATTACCTGTTAAAAACAGCACACTTCTAATACCTTTTTGACTTTCATCATATATTTACTTTAAGGCTTGTCCAGACACATTTTATTGAGCCAATGTCTTCACCAATATCTATCAGTGTTTGGGTCCTGGTCAGATAGTATAAGCTCATAGTCACCCACATTGATGTTTGCTATGTTTTTGGGTGTTATCTTGTTCATACATCACTCCTAGAGCTTCTTTTTTTTTCAGCCAGTGAATTAGCTGTCGTGCCCAACCTGGTATTCATTTGACTTTCTACAAAATTAATGAGCACATTCTCAGTTTTTTCCTTCAGGCTCTTGATACAGGTATTAAATAGCATAGCTCTGTAGAGTCTCTTTCTTTAAAAGTAAATGGGAGCGATTGAATTTGGGGTATAATATTACATTCTTTGTCTATTTAACTCATTCAGGTATCCAACTATTGCTATTTCCTGACTTCAAGATGCAGAGCCCAAAGAATACTATCTACCTAGAGAAAGAACAATTCTATAGCTTTCTAGCTTAGATCTATCACCAATGAGAGCAAATGTGATCCAGAGACACGGGTACAAGTGGAATACACTGTTGCTGGTGCATGACCAAGACGTGCCAAAAGCCATGAGTCATGGGGCCTGGTGCTGATGCTGGGCTTCCAGGCCTTCGTTTCCAACCTAGTTCCTAACTGATGAATTGAAAATTTGAGGACAGTATAAGGTTTCTTTAAGACACTTAGACATAGTATATATCTCTGTGTTTAGGTAACTGGTCATTTCAAAGAGAAAAATTAGTTATCTTTACTTTATGAGACATACAGATTGTTCTTTGAAATCACACTTTTTCATCAATAGTTGGAAGGTGGTGCTTGATGACACATACTTTCCCACACAGCTGTCAGTCAGGCTTTTGTTTTATGTCTGTGGTTGTTTTGCCTGTGTGTATGTCTGTTCTACACATGCATGCCTGGTGCCTGAGGAGGGCAGAAAAAGGTATTGGATCCCTCAAAACTGGAGTTACACATGGTTGTGAACTACCATTTGGGTGCTGGAAGTTAAACTTAAGTTCTCTGGAAGATCGGCTAATGTTATTAACTGCTAAGCTGTTTCTCCAGTGCCACCCCACATGTTTCTAAAAGAAACAAACAAAACCCCAAAACATCCATGTAACAATGTAGCATCTCACAGTGGATATTTCATTTATCTGAATATCAGCATGACTCTGTGGGAAGATCATTTGATAAAGTATTGTGTGCATGGCTTCCTTTTTATGTATTTGGAGAATAAATAGCATGTTTTGTTAGGTAATTGTGATGAAATGCCAATGATTGGAAGTTGTAGTTTTTACCATTGGAAGCAGAAGCACTAAGGAAACACGTGAAGAAAGAACATTTAATGACCATTTTGAGAAACAGTGTGCATCTAGCAGTTGGTGTGAAGGAGCCTGCAAGGTGCTCTCCTCTTTCCTCTGTCATTTCCTGTTCCGGTTTCTGCAGTGGTCTCCACACTGCCTCTCAGGAGTTTGTTCACACCACAGAGATCCGTTTGTCCCTAATGCCCTCTGTTTTGTCTTTTCTGCTTCCCACTCTTTATTCTTCCCTCTTAGTGAGTCACTATCACTTTTTTACTGTAGAGATTTTTGCACTTTTCTTTGCTTTCTTACTTTCTCTTGTTCTAGGTTCTTCATATTTTAGATTCTATATCCTCCATAATTTAGCAGTTACTTCTTCCAAGTTATCAGGATTAGTTATCCAGCCCTTCTTTATTAAATCTATGTCTAGAATCAAATTCATTGTCTGCAGTTTTCTATCGTTGTGGTGTTTTGAATAAATTACTATACAGTTCGCACTTCTCAGAGTTTCAAATCAACAGAAAACACTTATCTCCATGGTAGCAGGAAGGTACCCGCTCATAACATGAAAGTTTTTTAAAAGTCTTAGATTCCAAATTCAGTAGTTTCTTACTTAATTTTGATGTTAGGGATCCGACTCAGGGTCTTATGTGTTGAAATCGAAGCGGCAGCGGGGCTGCGTCCCCAGCACCCCAGCCGCCTGCTAGCTTATGCCCAAAATAACAACACACAAACTGTATTCATTTAAACACTGCTTGGCCCATTTCTATCTAGCCTCTTCTCGGCTAACTCTCGCACCTGGACTAGCCCCTTTCTAATAATTGTGTGTAAGCACCCCAAGGTGCGCTTACTGGGAAGATTCTAGCCTCCATCCATCCTGGGTCGGAGCTGCCTGGGAGAGCGGAGCCTGGCGTCTCTGCTCCAAAGAGCAGAGCTGTCAAGTCTCTCCGGGAGCAGAGCAGAGTCTGACCTCACTTCCTCTTCCTCCCAGCATCCTATTCTGTTTACTCCTCCCACCTATGTTTTAACCTATCAGGGCCAAGGAGTTTCTTTATTGCTTAACCAATGAAATCAACAGATTGATATATGACACTCCCACATCACTTGTTCATACTGAACATGTGCGTCACCACTGATCTGTGCCTGCCCGATTTTATTTTAGCTAAAAATGCTTAAAAGCTTCCTCGATGGTAAACTATGTAACATTTCTCTAAATCACAGTTGTACTGGATACTAATGAGTTCTGTCATAGTATTCGAACAAATTCTATCTCTCTCAGCCCCACTGAGTCATTGTCTTTTCTCTTAGGCAAGTGGTTAATGTGGATTTGGTTGCAGGTTATCTGGAATGTGCAGCACTGCTCTGGAAAAGCTCCTAGTGCTTTAGTGACATTTGCAGCCTTTAGGACCAGGGCACAGTGCTTGGCACTGACCCTTCCTCTTAACATGCTTGCCAGTGCTTGCTGGGCCACTGTCTGCTTCTGAATTGGAAGCTTACATCTCTTTTGAAAACTTTTAGAGTAGTATTTATTTAAGTTTAATACTTTTGCCTTTGGTGTATCTGGTACAGATATTATACCAATGAAAAGTGGATAAAGATATTTTGTAAACTGAGCACCACAGTTTCTATCCTATGTGCTCTGGAATACAAGGTAACAATGTTTATATTTAATTTTCTGCATTTAAGAAGAAGTAATGTGGAATGCTGAGTCTATATCATGGCAAACTAAAGTAGACCCGTGTACCAGGTTAGAAAGCTGGTGCAATGCCTGGTGTCTTGAATGAGAATGGTCCCATTGGCTCCTGTGTTTGAATACCTGCTCCACAGTTGGTACAGATGCTTGGGAAGAAGAATCAAGAGGTGCTGCCTTGTTGGAGGAAGTGTATTACTGGAGGGAAATTTTGAGGATTCAAGAGCCCTCATTATTCCCAGTTAGCGATCTCTCTCTCTCTCTCTCCCTCCCTCCCTCCCTCCCTCCCTCCCTCCCTTCCCCCCTCCTCTTCCCCCTCTCTTCCTCTCCCCTCCCCCTCCCTGCCTCCTACTTGTGGATAAGATCTAAGCTCTCAGCTACTGCTCCAGTGTCCTGCCTGTGTGCACACTGCTGTTCTCCCTGCTGTGATGGCCGTGGACTTACCTCTGAAACTAAAATCCCTGGTAGCGCATCCTGGTGATGGTGTCTCATCACAGCAGTAGGAAAGTAACTAGGACAGCCGCCTTTCCTCAGAACACATCAGCTGGTGGGAATGGACTTTCAAAGTGTGCAAAGATTCTTTGATCACTTGAGGAAGAGAGCTCTGGCACAGCTCTCACTTTTAAGAAGATAGAGTTTCTCTAAGCCTCGAAGGAAAACAAAAATCTGTCTACTGTCTACCATAATTTGGTGGTTTTGAACTAAATCCTGAAGTAAGCCTATCTGAAACTGTGAGTGATATCAGGAATTGGCTCTGAGTAGAAGATTCTCCTGCAGTTGATGTTGAATTTTCAAAATTTTAAAGATATCTGATTGAAAGCATTGAGCAACTGCAGCAGGACAACAGAGAGGTGAGGCCTCTGCCGGTGCTGAGATGTCCTTTGGATCCCATATCATCAGACAGTGAAGGAAAGTGGTGCACCAGAAGAGAGATGCCCTGTCCTACAGGGGGATGCTAAGGAGACAGGCTGATGTAGGATAAACGTGATTGGCATCAGTTTTGACTATCCTTGGAGGACAATTTCTTCCCGAGAATGTTGGACAGAATTTGTCTATTAATATTTTTGTTTACATACGTTATTATTAGAGCATTGTAGACTGTTAAATCTGAACCCTAGATATCTGGCTATAATTAATCTTTGGGTTTCTGTTTTTTTTCCCCAGATTAATTTCAGTATTTTGTTGTTATGAAGGTTAAATTGAGTAGTTTGTTGCACTGAAATTTCAATATCTCACTGTACTTGTAGGAAATGTAGCTCAGTCTTCTGATAGTGTGATTTGTGAAGTATAGTGAGTGATTGCTGTTGTTCCACTGTCCAGGTTGCTATTTTGGCAGAGGACCTTTTTCTTCCCTGAGGTTTTGGAGTTCACAGGAATGTCCTCTGGACCTCTCTTGTCCTTAGTTGTTTGCAGTGGATTATTTAATTAACAATTAAATTAATTTAATTAAATTAAAGTAATTTTAGTACTTACACTTTTTGAAAAAAACAACGTCCAGAGCTGTTGCCTAAATAACACTCATTTTGTAGACATCACGTTTTCAGTCTGGCAACATTTATATCATAATAGAAGCATTTCAAGGGATGTATTGTTTTTGTAATTGAGATGTTACAAAGGTAATTTAAAACATTAATCTTTTTTAACCTTAAATTATTTCTTGATGTTCTAATAATTTTATGCCAAAGTAGAAAAAAATGATTAAAACATAATAAAAGGTTTTAGATTTAGATAAAGAGAAAGCAGTTTTTTTTTTTTTAAATAAAAGTTGGCTTCCTATCCAGTTTGGTCAGGAGATAGAGTGGCGCCTATGAAATGAATTATTAAAGCACCCCCGATGGTGCAGAGTGGAGCTCGGGTCCATGCTCCGTGGATGACTTAGATCCGCATCCTGTCAGGCAGGTGTAAGTTGTGCTCTTATCTCTTCTGTTTTTAATTTATTTAAGAATTATAAATTATAGTTGCTGTTTGTCTAATTTTGCATTGCAAATACAATGAAGTAGAATTGTCTTGTAAAATGTGTCTGTAAAGTTCGAATTTTATTTATAACAGAGAATGATGGTGATAAGTGAGGAAAGACTGGAAACACTTGTGTAGCAGCTAGTTTCCTCGTCCTTAACTATTTATTTGTCCTCAGAAACTACCTAGAAAATGTCTATTTGTGGTGTAGTGTAGTACAGAAATTAAATATTCTTAAGTCAAAATTTTTGAATGACCAGCTTTTCTATGACTTCTTAGCACTCTTACTGCAACTTAAAATTGGCAACAGTGGCACCTATTCAAAGTTTACTTTTTCTAAATATGTTTATTTCTAAATACAACAATAATTGTCCAAAGGAGTTTGGCAAATGCAAGGTAAACTTGGACAAAGCCAATTCTCTGGGTTTTCTTCATGCAGAATCATTTTACTTTGTAATATTTATTTTACATTATGGGTTTTAGAAATTCATAGGATCAAATAGCTCAGTGACTTTAGTTGTAGTCTCTGTTGAGTACCATGATAAGCTTCCTCGGTGATAGAATATCTTTAGTTTAATTTTTTTTATCATCAATCAATCAATTAAATATCAATCAGCCAATATCAGGGTCTTACTCTGCAAGCAAGGCCGCTTTGACCTCATGATCCTCTTGTTTCACTCTGAAACCTGAGATAATGTGCCATCAATTCTTATTTATTTTATTAACTAAAAGTGTGCTATATAACATAAATATATATTGTTGATAAGCATAGTTCTAAAGTTAATTTTAAAATATTTTAAAATGTATTTTGATTTTGGTTTTATAATTTACATGTTTATTTTAAAAAAGCTGAGCTTCTTTGCTATTTTTAACCTTTATAAAAACTAAACTATCCATATATGTAGTTAGCTTTGTGGTTTCTGTCAATAGCTTTCCCCTACTTTTATATGTAGATTGGCATTTAGGGAGTACTGCTGTCTGGTGCTTAATACAAGGGGTTCAAGTCAGAATGTCTGAGTTCAAACCTAGGTTCTACCACTTCATGGATTTTGTGATATTTGCAATTCCTGTAATCACCTACCTAATCTAAGGCTAAAATAATTGTTTTGTACTAATTATCTTTAAAATTGTGGTTATTTTAAAATGAAAACAATTTTCACCATGCCTGGTAATCGTCAAGTGAAGAGACTTCTGGTTGACAGTGGTTCTCAATCTTCCTAATGCTGTGACTTTTTAATACAGTTCCTCAAGTTGTGGTGACTCCCAACCATAACATTATTACTGTTGCTACTTCATAGCTGTGCTTGTGCTACTGTTATGAATTGTAATGTAAACATCTGTGTTTTCTGATGGTCTTAGGCAACCTCTGTGAAAGAGTCATCCAGCCCCCAAAGGGGTCCCAACTCTCGACTTGGGAACTGCTGGGTCAAGAGTTTGGATTCCGAATTCTCAGTGTCTGTCCAAACTCAAATCTAGGTCTGTTACTGACCTATACTATTAAGACCCCCAAAACATAAGATTGTTTGGGGGGTCTCAGTAGTGATACCAATCAAATGTGTTTACTGAACATTAAAGGCGACAATCCTAGTGAAACAGTCTCTACTAAACATGTCAAATATCGCTAACATTGTTATCATGCATCTTGAGCTTATTGTTTGACACATTAAAATACTGAAAGTTTGAATTATGGGAAAACTGTACTTGTGAGTTTTTAATCATTGACTATCGTCAGTAAATTTATTTCTTCAGCTTATAATACCAATATGCATGAGTTGTTGACTATGTACTTTAAATAGAGATTTTTGAAGGTTTTCCTTAGAAGAGAACAGGAATTAAAAAAAAAAAACATCGTGTATGTATGTTCGTGTTTGTGTGTGTGCATGCATTTGTGGATAGCCAGAGGTCAGCCTCTGGTGTCAGTTATTCTCCAGGAGCTGATCAGGAGCTGTTCACCTTGTTCTTTGAGCAGGTTCTACCACTAACCTGGAGCTCCACTGTTTGGCTAGGTGGAGCAGCTAGCAGGTACTAGGGATCTTCCTGTCTCTACCTTACCGACACTGGGGATACAATATGTCTGTAAACATTGGCTGTGCTTTAGTTTCCCGGCTGCCCAGCATCTTCTTAACTCCACCTACAATCTCTCTCTCTCTCTCTATCTATATATCTATATCTCTATCTATCTATCTATCTATCTATCTATCTATCTATCTATCTATCTATCTATGTCGGATTTCCTGCTTGGCTATTTTACTCTGCTCAGCCATTGGTCAAAACAGCTTTCTTTATCAACCAATAAAAGCATCACATATACAGAAGGACCTCCCACATCACATGTCCAGCCCTTTATGTGGGTGTTGGGGATTGAACTCAGGTGTTCATGCTTGCCTAGCAGGCTTATTGACTGAACTCTTTCATGAGTCCTGCCACAGGAATTTAAAATATTTTTATTTATTTATTTTATGTTTATAGGTGTTTCACCCATAGGTATGTCTGTGTACCATATGCACAATTTTATCCATTTTGTCCGTGCAGTGTTCATGGAGGCCAGAAAAAAAGGTATTGGATCTTCATGAACTGGAGTTGCAAACAGTTGTGAGCCACTATGTGGGTGCTGGGAACTGAACCTGGGTCCTCTGGAAGAGCAGCCTGTGATCTTACCTGTTAAGTCATCTCTCCAACTCCTAACAGGCTTTTTTAATTTAATTTAATTTGGGGGTGTGTGTGTTTCAAGACAGGGTTTCTCTATAGCTTTAGAACCTGTCCTGGAACTGACCAGGCTGGTCTCGAACTCACAGATATCTGCCTGCCTCTGCCTCCCAAGTGCTGGGATTAAAGGCTTGCGCCACCACTGCCTGGCTCCCAATGGGCATTTTTAATAGGTTTACTTGCCTTTGATGATCTAGAAGCCTTGAAAAGGATATATCTATGCATATATTAATTAACCCTATTCTTAGAAATATGCAGAATGTCTACAAGCAGATTCATAGTATAAGATTTTAGGGAGAAATTCTAGTCTTATAGATCTAAGTATAATTTATTCTTTATTGACTATGTACAATGTTCATGCCTGTAGTCTGATTTCAGTGCATCTCCTGTTGCAGTTCTATGCTTAAGTGAGATTTAGCAAATATTGATATACTCAGAACTATTATTGTTTATTTAAAATAATAAATATTTTGGCCTTGATATAATGACAAAATAGAAATCTGAAGATTTATAATATTTGCTATATTAAGAAATGTTACTTTTTTTTACAGCCATATTACTATTTTAAATTATGACTATGTATTTTCTGTGTGGGAAAATTTGCATTTAATCAAGTAATGGATAAAATCAGGGTTGTATGAGTAACATATTTGTAGCAGGCCTATTTTTCCTTTTCCTATTGGAAAAAAGTATTTTTTTAATTCTCAAAAAATATAGCATGTATTTATCAATAAATTTGTAATGAATAGATTAACCAGTAAGAAGACCTCACACCTAAGTTTGCTTAGTTTTACTTTGTGACTGAATGCTTTCTTATGGCATAAGCAGAAGAAATGGGGGGCCCAGGTCTTTTATAACCAACCTTACATTCACATGGATAGCCTGCTCACATTCTGCTCTGCAGTGCTCGGCTGATGTTTGTAATATACCACGTCAACACCATATCCAGCATCCCCTTTCCCCCATGCTGCTAAACCAAATGCCTTCCCTCTCATGGCTTTCATTTTGGTTAATGACACTGCTCTACCTGACCGTTCTGTTTGGAATTAGAGTTATCTTCAGCTCTTCATCATTTCTATGTTCTGTTGATTGGGTTTTATTTATTTTCTTAAAAAAAATGTACAATTCATCCCTTTTTTCTGCTATTGGTGTTACTTCTTAATTAAGGTCTCATCATAATCTTGCAACTATTTCTTCCCTACCTTATTCTATTTTTCTTAATTTTAACAGTGTAATTTTTCAAGACATTCATGTTATAACCCTGTTGTTCTCCAAGTTCAAAATCTTCAGGGTGATATCCAAGACTGTTTGACAGTTTGCAGCTTGCTTTCTTCTTTCTTTTGATTCTCATATTTTTGGATCTTCCCAAAGCACATGTTCTCTCACTTGCTTACCATCCATTCACTCATTCCTCCGTTCACACACACATGCGCTGTCAGCTGCCTGGTGCTGGTAGGCACGTGAGGACAGAGAGTTAAGTGCAGCAGCCATGACTGTTACTCTTCAGAGGCTATGGAATGTTATATCTGTGGCCATGCTAGACCATCTGCCATTTTCCACTTAAAGAGTTATTAGTCCTTTCACCTATACTCAAGGGCTCTTCTGGCCACCCCGGTAGCTTATATTCCTGTCTCTACAACAGAGCTCACTGCTTTTCGTTATGCTTTCTTGTTTAGACTTGAATTTCCCACGAGGTTGAATTTCACAGAGTGGAAGGAGGAAGATAGGAGTAAGGTGGGGGCAAGGGAAAGATTGAGGAGGAGTTGAGAGACAGGAGAGACAGTGTGAGCACAGTAGAAAGCACAGCTTCTAGCAGCCTTGGGTTCTGGCTGGGCATGTGGCACATACACAGATGAGTTTATGGTGGGGATGGTCACTGGATCTTTGTGAAGTCTGAGTTAGTCACAGGGTAGACACTATATGGACTTGCTGCTGCCAGACCCTCCACTTCCCCTACCTCTCCTGTCCAATGTCCCGTCTGCAACACTGCTGACCCAGCTGTGAGAAGACTGTAATGTCATACTCTGTTCCACTTATGGTATGTGTGACTTGCATGAATAATGAAAAGCTGACAGATAAAGCACCAGTCACTCATCTGTTAGTGACCTCATTTTAAACAAACAAGCTCTGCTTAAAGATCGTGGGGGGAGAGCGCATGGTAGATCCTACGTAAGCAGTGGAGGGCAAGTAGGTCATGCTTCACAGGGGGTATTTGAGATTTTAGATCCATCTTCTCATACTTGTGATACTAGACTTGCAAAAACATGATTTTTGTCTAACTCCAGATGAGTGGTACTGTGTCGGGCAATGGGGATATAAAAGGACAGTGACGTTGCTGAAGTGGGAGTTCAATCTCCTGGGTGCTGTCATAAATTCTCTTGATACTACTAAATTCTGTTTAGTCTGACAGCTCATCATAACAAAAGTCTCATGCTGCTTAACTGATCTAAGTCCTGTCAGTTCATAAGATGTGGTCTTGGAAGCCATAGCTTCCAGAAAAGCACATTTGACCCGCCAGTGCTGGATCTTGGTGTTCCTAAGTGGAGATCCTGTCCTTTTCCAGTCATAGTCTATATGATGCTGGGTTCTTGCTGCCTCCATCATATGCGTAGAAAACAGGAGCTATGTGCAAGCTAAGGTGTATGGCAGACAGTTCAGTGGAATGTTCTGAGAGATGAGTGAGCATTCCAGGCATAAGGGACAGGACAAGCCAAACCAAAATTGTATGTGCATCATGAGGTAGCAGACTAGACCCATTTGATTGAAGTGTGTGCTGGGAGGAGAGGCTGGAATATAAATGCCAGATTAGGGAATCCAGTGTTTAATAAGAAAGGTCCAGCAAAGTCTTGAGAGATAATAATAGTATATGCTCTCATGATTTAATTATTTTTATAGATGAAAAGTATTTTTTAAATCAGTGCTAAAATTTTTATAACACTCTTCATGGTGGAGCGGGGAGGACTTTGGACTTTCCACAGGGCAGGGAACCCTGACTGTCCCTCAGACTGGAGAGGGAGGGGGAGAGGAGTGGGGGGAGGGGGAGAGGAGAAGGAGGAGGGGGAGGGAAAAGGGAGATGGGGAGGGAAATGGGAGGTGGGGAGGAGGTGGAAATTTTTTTTTCAATAAAAAATTATATTAAAAAAAACTAATAAAAAAATAAAGAAAGGAAAAAATCAAAAAAAAAGAAAAAAATTATTAACTACCTATGTTTTCTTCATGGATTTAAAATTTGTTAACTACCTATGTTTTAGACTGTTTTTCTTTTAAAATTCTTTCAATATATTTATTTAGAAACATTTTGAAAATTTTTGAGTGAATGCTGTTGAATATATTGAAAAAATATTTTTAAAATTTGTGGGTTTCCTTACAAAGTATTTTAAATTATGATTGTTTAAAAGTAATTGGAATTAGATGACACTCTATCTAGTGTATAGTAGGAATTTCCTTCTTGTTTGCAGCTTAGAGAAAACAGATGCTGACTGCTATGACTTTCTTTTCTCTAGTCTCTCCAGAGGCAGTTGGATTTTTGTCAGCGATTGGGGTGTTTATTGTCTTGATGCTGCTCCTTTTTCTCTATATTAATAAGAAGTTCTGTTTTGAAAATGTTGGAGGTTTTCCAGACCTTGACCCAGGATACAGCACACAGAAGAATTCACAGGATAAAATGTGTAAGTAATCACATCAGCACTTATCTGTGCTGTCCCTTGCTCTAACAGGTTCTCTGAGAGGGTTGGCTTGGTACATGATAAACGTAGCATTTGAACCTCCACTTTGTAAGGATGAAATATCTGTTAGGTAATTGTATGTTTAGGTCTCTTGCCTACAGATTGATAAGCTACTGTATAAAGGTAGCTGTCTGTTACTGCAAAATGATGTTTTTACTTTTCATTTAGAAGGTGTGATTTTGAGTTTATCCTATGAGTAGATAATGCTTTAAGAATAAAACCGTGGCCCACTGTGCACATGACCTTGAGGAGAGCTTTCCCAGTGTCGCCCGCCAGTAGGCTTTGTCTAACAGTCTTCAATCTCAGCCGAGGAAAGATGCTGTTGCTCGGAGGAGGACTGTGCTATAGTGTTGCTGGATTCCAGGGAGCTTGAGGACTGTAGTACTGTATGTTCTCATTTTAGAGACACTTTTACAAATACTATTACAAGAGCTTTTTATTTGTTGTTTCAAATATGACTAATGAAAATGATAGTGGAGGAAGTTGAGAACGATAAACCAGGGTGGTAACTGGAGAGTCTGAAGAATGAGAGTGGAGTGCACAAATGCTGGAGACCGCTTTTCTCCTGACACTGTGTGCCTCATATGGTTCTGAGTTGGTTTTGTGTTTCTCATATTCCACTCCAGCCCTGTAAGCCACTCATTTGTGTGAATGAACTGCTTAAAAATCTGTCTGTCTTCCTCCCTCCCTCTCTCTCTCTCTCTCTCTCTCTGTCTCTCTGCGTGTGTCTGTATGTTTCTCTGTCTCTGTGCGTGCGTGTCTGTCTGTCTCTCCCTCCTACTGTACTTCCCTCCCTCCTTTCTCTATGTCTTCCTCCCTCCCTCCCTCTCCACCAAGCCCCTATCTCTGGTTCAGCTTTCCTGGATTTTCTTTTGTCTTCAAATTCCAAAGAACTTTTATTGGTGTAAGTTACATCTATTTATATGTACTGTATTTGATAGTAAACTGAGAAAATTATCTTTTACCAGCTTACTTTTCTTTTTGTTTTGAGTTAAAAGGTTTTTGCTGGGGATTGAACCCAGGCCTTCACATATGTTATGCTTGTACTCTGTTGGTGAGGTACATTTTCAGCCTCTATGGATTATAAAAAAAAAAAAGTACTAGCAATAAGGTTATTATTTGTGAATATAAGTAACATTTTAAAGTTTTTTTAAAGAAATTTTTAACCCAAAAGGAAGATTTGTAGAGAAGAGTGAAATTGCTGTATACATGTCATACAGGCCATTAGGACTCAACTTGATTCTGGTGGCCGCCCCCTATCAGGTCTGTCTCTCACCTCTGGGAAGCCCCAGTTTGCATTTGCAAGCAAGGGAGAGTGAAAATGTTAAACGGCCCCTACTGTCACTGTACAAGTAGTGTGCTCAGGTCTCATCGATATCCTATTGTTTTTCTCTACTTGTTAAAGTAAAAAGAGCTTTCCCTTTTAAAGGTACCGAACATCAAATAAGGCTAAATGTGTCCATTACAGTTCTTGGAAGTCCCATTCAGAAGATGCTCTCACCTCTTCTCTCTGGTTCTTTGCAAAACTGTTTAGATATTTTCCTCTAAGTACAGTTCTTAACTTGAAATATTGATAGTCTGGGCTGGAGAGGTGGCTCAGCGGTTAAGAGCACTGATTACTCTTCCAGAGGTCCTGAGTTCAATTCCCAGCAACCACATGGTGGCTTACAACCATCTATAATAAGATTTGGTGTCCTCTTCTGGTGTGCAGACATACATGCAGGCAGAATACTGTATGCATAATAAGTAAATAAATCTTTAAAAAGTGATGAAATATTGATAGTCTTTTAATGGGGTTATTCCCATATTACACTGACTCTTCCTAAAGAAGGCACATAATAAAAATCCTTTTTATACTTCTTCTTTCAGGTGTAGACTAAATACCCAATAGTATTTGAGGGAAAAAATTATGTCTTGCTGCTGTTTTGATAGCTTTGGAGTGGGAAAAGATGTCATTACACTTAAACCAAGTGATTTGATTTTTATTTTTTCCGGAGGAGTCTTTACTTCAACGTATTTCTTCCAGTA
Organism: Alexandromys fortis; assembly: GCF_014885135.2. Classification (NCBI taxonomy): domain Eukaryota; kingdom Metazoa; phylum Chordata; class Mammalia; order Rodentia; family Cricetidae; genus Alexandromys; species Alexandromys fortis. The sequence goes on along the minus strand of NW_026067942.1, from coordinate 7,939,166 downwards.
CACATTGTATTTACAAACAGATTCAAAGACACAGTGCAAAATAACTTATATCACTCTAATGATAGCAACATTCATGTAAATATTAAGTTTACATTCCAAAGTAGTTGATATATTGAGAAGAGAAAGTTCCATTATCACATCTTTTAGGAACAAGCAACTGGAAAATGGCATTTTTCAAAAGTTTTCAGCAGAATCTGCCTTCAGTGTCCTCCCTGGTAGACACAATCAGTAGTGCTGTGGAAGATTTGAGCACTGCGGTTGGGGAAGTCAGCTGTGCATTAAGTGACTCAGTCGCTGGGCAGGTAGCAAGTATGATGCATGGCTTTTACCCAGAGGAGGAAAGCTGCACAGCAGAAGAGGCTGCAGGGTCTTCTAAAGTCAGAAGTGCAGTATCGTGGGATAGCTCCAAAAGCAGTGCTGGTCAGAAAACACAGTCAGACAGAGAGCACGAAGCAAAGCAAAGCTCCTGTTGTGACATCTCAGCTCCTCAAAAGCAAGAACAAGAAATGCATGAACAGGGATTTTATGTTTGTGATGGGCAGTGGACACCTTCGGAACACAAAGCAACTGGAGATGGTTCAGGGGGTTTTGCTCTGCAAGGCTTCTTGAATGATGGGATATCAGCTGCCAAGCAGAAAATGGTGGCTGCACCCAGTTGTCATAAACTGGAACGTCCTGACAAAGGAGAGACAGCTGGAGGAGGAAGCTCCAGGAGTGGTCGGCGTGGTTTTGAGGAGGTAAGTTATCTCGAAGTGACAGGGAAGCTGGACACCAGTGGGCAAGAGGCTACGGATGACTCCAAAGCCAGACTGCAGCGTGGGGCCGTGAGCAGAGATCACGGGCAGTCGGGGAGCTTCGCTGAAAATAGACATCTTACGGATTCAGAGCGTTCTGATCATTTAAAAAAAGCTAAAAAACATGATAAACATGGCGGATTCGAAGGGAATGAATATTCGGGAAACAAATGTTCTCCAGAAGATAACGTGAGAAACAGCAGACACGGGACACAGAAATCCATTGTGAAGGAATACACACATTCAGCTCCATCAACAAATTGTAAAATCAAGTTTCCCACGAAAATCAAAGAAAAAATAAATCCAACAAAGTACTACAAAGTGAAAGGAGACATAAAAACAAAGAAAAATGAAGCCAATTCTGCTAAGAGAGGAACAGCAGAGAATAAAGTTGGCAAATATTCTAAGATATTACCAGAAAAAGGTGAGGTCTCCTAATGCTGGTTTGAGTGATTAAATTTTCTCTTGATTTTTTTAAACTAGAAAAACATTTAAATTTCTCAGCTTTCCTTTCCATGTCTGTATATCTAATTTAATTTTTTCTTTGATCTTCTTACTTGCAGATATTTTTAGAGACATTTAGATATTTTTCAGTCATTTTCAGGTAATTCATGTTATTTTATACCACCAGGTATATGATCCCTACACTATCTAAGCAATTTCCAGCAGTCCTGATGTTTCTTTTTCTTTTTTGTATTCTTGTGAGCAGAGTTTCACTGTGCAGCTCCAGTTGGCCTGAAACTCACTTTATAACCCAGGGTAGCCTTGAACCTGAGGTGCTCCTTCCTGAGCCCCCATTTACTGAGATTACAGCTGTGAACCACCCCACCCATTTCCTAATTTTAACTACAATTTATTTTAATACTAGAAAATTTATGCAGACTTTAATTAGATCTTATTTGGTACGAAATTCATATATTTAAATTTTTGTTTTACTTTTATAACTAAGTCTTTAGTTAGTTATATAACATTTTCAAAGCTACCCCAGTGAGGATATTATGTAAAATATTTTATATGTTTCTTGAAACCAATAGCTCCTATATTGTTAAATAGCATGCTTCTAGATATGTCTTTTTCATTTAGCTTTGCCGTATATCTTTCATGAGATGGCTCTAGTTCATAATGACTGTACATGAGCAATACATTATTATTCATGAGTTCTTTATATAGAATTAAGATTCTGAATGAGTATTTACAATGTTTAGCTATAATATTTGTGGCAGTTTTGAGAACATCTTTGCAGCGCACACCTTCTGATAATTGTTTCTAGTACTCCTTCGTCACCTCTGTACTTCTGATCTGATCGGAAGGCCCCAAATACTGGCTTTTGTTTATAGAATATGTTCCTGTAGTTTTTCTATAAATTTAGATTCTCATAAGATATCAAAGCCTGAAACATCATGAAACTAATGGAAGACTTTTCAATTCTGCTATGTGCCTCATTTGTAGGAAGGGTCTGTTGTATATCAAACAATAATACAAACAATAATAGGTTTTTAATGGCATAGGAGAAACTGACCCTAGACTGCTGGACTAGTTACCAAGAAATGTTTGTTAAGATGTGTTCATTGTAGAGAAACTGACCCTAGACTGCTGGACTAGTTACCAAGAAATGTTTGTGAAGTTGTGTTCTCTGTAGAGTCCATTTTCCTCGCAGCTGTGATTCACTGGGCGTTGGTGCCTTGTTTCGTTCTGGCAGCATCATTACTTATGAAGAAATAAAAGTAATGAATTGTTTAGAAAGTGACAATAGGATGGCTCCCACAAATAAATACAATTACAGTAGCACTGCAAATCTTTTTGTTTGTTTTGCTTTGTTTTTAATTGAGGAGCACTCTGGCATCTCAAGAAACCAAAGGCTCTCAAATATCCCAAAGATGAGTCCTGAACAAATAGTCCTATGGACAGATTGCAGGTGTTTTGGCCTGTAGGTTAGCCTTCATGTAGCTGCATTGCTGTGTTCCTGGAACAGTGTTGCAGGCTCTCACAGGGAGACTCAGGCATGAGAAGATTTCTCTGATGTTTCAAGTAGGGCATTCTGTGATAGAGGAAGTTTGACTGCAAAGGGGCTCACAGCATTCCTCTGCCTTTAGGTCTTACTCTGGTATTTCACAAGACATTCACACTCTGAGCTGGGTGTCAGAAGTGCTTGGTCTGGTTATTGTAGCACTGTTTAGTCAGATTCTTGATGATAGTGAAGTTGGAATGTCTTCATTGTTCTAGATTAACCACCAGCTATACACTGTAAGTGTGGCTGGTGGATTGGAAAAGCTTAGTGATTCTATTCAGACGTCATGAGAAATGAACTCTTAACTGTTCTGCTGTTTCTTAGGGAATATAAACATTATAACTCTTAAAATTTAGGTATGATTAAGTAAAATTTTCCTAGTAATTTAACTTTTCACTGGTAGTGTTATAAGTTTTGTGTATATCCATATATATATGTTTATAGATTGCAGGTTGAAGTATGTATAATGTCTATTAAATAAAAATATAATTGCACCTTCTATTCTTTCCTTGTGAACCATAAGCCTACTGACTCATGTTGAGGGCTGCGCAATCCTAGTATGTATGTTGGATGGTTGTGCTATTATTTGCCTAACCACGGCCCATTGATAGGCTGTTGGTTATATGTTTTGTTTTCTTTTGTTATCAGCATACTTCACAAACTTGTATCAGTTGTAATACTAGTGTCTGCCATTTCTCTGTTCCTTCTTGGCACGAAGCGTGACTAGTTCTGAAAATATAGGCCAAATGAAAACCAGAAATGTGTCGTATGACATTGATTGTTTTACTCTAGTCTATAAGCAATGACAGCACTCATAATTTCATTTGTATATAGCAGACCTTTTACAAAATTGTGCAACGTGACAACTATAATTTCCTTCATACCTAAAAATGTTACAAACCTCTGTGACTGAGATTATTTATATAATTAGAATATACAATGTGGTATTTCTTATAAACACATAAAAGTCTAACATCTGGAATTCTTACATGAAAAATATATTTTCTAAAACTGAAATTTTGTGTCATAACATACATACACATGAATGTTGCAATATACTTTAAATTCAGTTTAAGAGATTACCAAGAATTTCAGTAATTTTAAGGATTGTTCTACTTAGTTTCACCCTGTGTGTACTCACACAAACATACATATTTGCATTTGTGTTTGTTTTGTGTGTATATATGCATATATGTCTTAAATAAATTTGCCATAAATTTATTAAAATTATAATTTCCTCTCACTGTTATCCAATAGATAATTCCTACATGGACAGAGATGACCCTGGTTCATCCTCTGAAAGTGAAGATGAAGCATTGGGTAAATATCACGAGGCCTTATCCAGAACACACACTTCCAGGTGGCCATTGGTGGATTCTAGACAAAAGAACTACGCCTGGGAAACAAGGCAGAAATACAGCCCGTTGTCTGCGGAGTATGACGGGTACAGCAGTGAAGCGTCCATGGAGGATGGTAAGAAAGCCATGAAAACATGGGGCACAGTTGTGTTACATGCTGTGTGCCTAAAACTCTAGGCGTCTGTGGTTGCACACTGAGAGATATAGTCTAGGGTTCTCTTTCTTTTTTTTTTTTAAATGTACAATGACCTACCTTATTTTTTTCACATACCAATCCCAGTTCCTTCTCCCTCCCCTCCTTCCATTCCCTCTACCTATTCCTTCCCCTCTCATCCACTCCTCAGAGAAGGTAAGGCACATTGCTTTGGGGAAGTTCCAAGGCCCACCCTACTATTAACTAGACTGAGCAGGGTATCCATCTAAAGAGAACAGGTTCCCTAAAAGCCAGAAGAAACAGTAGGGATAAGTCCTGGTGCCACTGCCAGTGGCCCAGCAGTCTGCCTCAGCCATACAACTATCACCCACATTCAGAGGGACTAGTTTGGACCTAGGCTGGTTCCTTCTGTTTCCAGCTGGAGTTGGTGAGCTCCCATTAGCTCAGGTAGACTGTTTCAGTGGGTGTTTCCATCATGGTCTTGACCTCTTTGCTCATATTCTCACTCTTCCCACTCTTCATCTGGATTTTGGGAGCTCAGCCCAGTGCCCCGCTGCTGCTCTCTGCCTCTGTTTCCATCAGTTGCAAGGCCAGTTCAAGCACCCTCTCATCTTTTGCATAGGGTCTTAGCTGGGGTCATCCTTGTGGATTCCTGGGAATTTCTCTAGTGCCAGGTTTTGAAGTCTGCATGCAAATGGATGAAACTAGAAAAATCCATCCTGAGTAAGGTAACCCAGATCCAGAAAGATGAACATGGTATGTACTCACTCATAAGTGGATACTAGCTGTAAAGCAAAGGATATTGAGCCTATAGTTCATGATCCTAGAGAAGCTAAGTAACAAGGTGAACCCTAAGAGAAACATACATAGATCCACCTGGAAAGGGGAAATAGACAAGATCGCCTTACAAAATTGGGAGCATGGGGGTGAGAGGAGAAAGGAGGGTGGAAGGGAAAGAGGAAGGGGATAAAGGGAGTGGGAAGAGAACTTGAGGGAACGGGTAGTTGAGATGGAGGAAGGACAGAGATGAGAACAAGGAAAGAGATATTTTGGTTGAGGGAGCCATTATGAGGCTAGCAAAAAACCTAGGGTTCTGTTTCTGAGCATAATCTAAATAGAAAATTTGGGCTGACAATGAAAAGCAGCTCCAAAACACACAAAAGCAAAATGCCAACTATGGCCTGGATGTGGTAACTGGGGTTCTTACTCACAGTACGCAATGCTGACTCAAATGAGAAAGGTGGGAACGTTCTGTTCCTCAGGTGCAGGCAGTTGAGTGCAGGTGGTCTCTCTGTGCATTTGGTTCTTTCTGAGACTTAAGAACAAAATCTGGGCAGAAGATGTAAGTCCACTCCATAACAAGAAAAAAGGTTTTGCTGTTAGTTAATGCATATTTATTTTTACATTTAAATACATTGTTTATTTGCTTGCCAGAGTGCTCATAGTAACTACTGTCTTTATAACCAGAAGAGAACAATCTTACCGATATCAGTTTTATTATTGATAACCATACAACTATCTTTGATTTCGTTGTTGGGATTTGTCTTTTAGGGCCTTATCCTATTGATGATTTAAGTATTATCCCAATTTCTAAGCAGTCAAAGGAGCAAAATGATATATGTTTGTCTTTGGCTTCATGTAAATTAAAGATTTGTCAATTTTTACTTCTGTTTGTATACATATATAGCTATGAATGAACCAAATATTGCACTTTTACAAGATAGAAAGCTCCTTACAGGTATAAAGAAAGAAATATTAGACCTGGACTCCACTCAAAAACAATGCTTTATTTATGGCTAGATGTCCTTTATTTATGGCTAGAAACCAAATATGAGTGAGTACATTCTGTGTTCCTCTTTTTGGGTCTGGCTTACCTCACTCAGGATAGTGTTTTCTATTTCCATCCATTTGCATGCAAAATTCAAGAAGTCATTGTTTTTTACTGCTGAGTAGTACTCTAATATGTATATATTCCATACTTTCTTCATCCATTCTTCCATTGAAGGGCACCTAGGTTGTTTCCAGGTTCTCGCTATTACAAACAATGCTGCTATGAACATAGTTGAGCATATACTTTTGTTGTATATACCTCTCTTGGGTCTATTCCCAAGTGGTATTGCTGGGTCCAGGGGTAGGTTGATCCCGAATTCCTGAGAAACCACCACACTGCTTTCCAAAGTGGTTGCACAAGTTTGCATTCCCACCAGCAATGGATGAGTGTACCCCTGTCTCCACATCCTCTCCAGCAAAGGCTATCATTGGTGTTTTTTATTTTAGCCATTCTGACAGGTGTAAGATGGTATCTTAAAGTTGTCTTGATTTGCATTTCCCTGATCGCTAAGGAAGCTGAGCATGATCTTAAGTACACAGGACATACTGAGGTCTAGAAATTGTGCAGTAGGTCCCCCAAGAAACTAGGGATCACCATTCATCACCACGGTCTTCCTTCCTTTCTGCAGCATGATGGTATAAGGAATTCAGGAACATAGGTTCTCACTCCAACTCTTAGGTTCTCACTCCAACTCTTCTGGGGGTTACCAGTGGCTATGATGTCATCGGGCTGGGACTCTTCTGTTTTCCTGTGGAAAAAAAGCACAAACATGCCTGGACCCCATATTAATATAGGACCAGGTCCTTTCCAACATAGACCAAGAGTACATCTCCCCTTGTTTATCTTTTAGAGTTGTGTTTTATTCCCACTGAGGGGCCTAAGATCCCCTGTGAACAACAATAATTAGGACTATAGCCATGGACATTTCATTAAAGTTTGTAAACTATCTTTTTAATACAAACTGCAAGTCTCACTAGCTGACAGATTTTTACAGACACCTGGCTTGAAGAGCATTTGTATTTCAACAGACACTTGGCTGCCTGAAGCTACTTCTCAGCTTGGCTGTTAGGCTGGGAACCAGGGATCTTAGCTTGCAACTGAAGCTGGGAGCAGGGCGGGGCTCTGCTGAGCTCTCTGCTCCTTGGCCATCTACCCCTATAGGATTGTTGGATTTGCAGGCCATGCTGCCTCTAGCCATTTCCTGGCAACTGGCTGTGGGTGTCAGCTGTTGGAGGCTAAGCCCTCCAAACTTTTCTGTCTTCTGCCTTTCCAGTCTGGGTGGCACCTCGCGGGCCAGACTCAGATGGCTATAGTGTGTGCACGTGGGCAACCACAGTTTTGACGGCATTGGCCATGTCAGGCCGTGCACCCCATGCTCCCTTCACTCTCCCTGCTCAGCAATGGCAGTGGCAGTGTCTCCGAGGCCACAGCATCCACAGGTCAGCTTGACCTCTCTGAGTCCCTGAGCAGTCTGGTGGTGGTGGTGGCTAAGCTGCCAGCAGGGGGGAGGGAACAGAATATTTACACTGTCTACAAACTCTAAAAATTTCTGCATTTGTTTCTGCTCCACCCCAGCTCCTCTGGCTATCAAAATATACCCAAGAAAATGTATAGACAGTTGTCTGTTCTTTCCTTGTACCTTTTCTATAAATGTCTTGTTTACAAATCCTTTACACTATCTTTCCATATTAACTATCTGTATCTTTTCGAGCACTCACTTTTGGCTTTTACACCTGTAGGGTCTTATTCACCTGTGGTGCCCATCACACGCCCTTCTGTTCCACTGGCCACATGTCTGGGTGCCATCTGTCATGCATTCTACTTTGAGGGGTGTCTGTTGGTGCCCGACATCCATGTGCCATCTGTCTTAGCCACACATTGGGCTCAGAGATGTGAGTCCTGTTCCACCTTGACTAAAGGTCAGAGTTGGAGCTTTTTTTTATCCTTTCAAAGTTGTTGACAACAAGTATGGCTACAAACAAGGTATGCTGACCTAGTGTGTCGTTACTTGGTGTTTGGACATTAAGATGGCCCACAGAGGTGGAGCCGCTCCACCCTGACCAAAGGTCAGAGAATTCAAGCCTATTCCTGTCCCTTCATTTTAAAACAGGAGGTTTGACCCAGGGAGTGACTTTCTACAGGTACTTGATCTAAGGTGTATTTGCTGCACATCCTGCCCAAAACGTCAGAATGCTAAACTCGGGCAATAGTGCCTGATGTCTCAGTATTGAAGCAAGTAACTGTTCTGGTTATCCTTTGTGTCATGTTAAAGCAGTCTTTTGCCTTCTTCCCCCCTTTTTGGATTGGGGTATATATGTGCATGGAAAATAAATGTGGGCAGATTCAGTATTCAGTATTCACCGAGTTGCCCTCCTGGTACTATCCTATGTCTTTGTATTTCTTTTGTATCTCTGTGTGTCCTATCTAATTGTTCTAACCCACATGCCCCTACACTGGACATATGAACTCATCGAGGCTGGACCCTGACAGCAGATTTATTTACACGTTTGTTCTTAGTTTCACCATTGAGATCACCAAGATCACCTGTGTATTATCAACAGCTTTATTATTAAGTTCACGTTTTATCTTGGGGGCAGATGAATTTAAGACAGTGCTAAGACAGTCCTCACCCTGAGTGTGTGTTAGATACAGAAGCAAACACAGAGTTGCCCTTCTTTCCCTTTATCACTGTATCAGAAGCTCCATGCAGTTAAATTGAATGTTGTTTTAAAATTAGGGGCTCTAAAGCATAGTTATTTTGTTCCCTCTTAAAGTTTATTTTGGGTGTTAGTAAGATGGCTGAGTGGATAAAGGTGCTTGCTACCCTGAGTTCAACCCTGGGGACCCACACAGTGGAGAGAACCCACTCTTTTCACTTGTCTTCTGACCACCATGGGCTCAATGTGGCACATACACCGCCCCCACCACACACAATAAATGAAAATGTAATAATTTTGTAAACCTTATGTTTGAAATAATTTAAAACTTAATTGAAATAACCTCATATTTTCTGCATGCATTTGAACATAAAGTGTACAGTCTACCTGTACAGTACCGCCTGTCTACCACACAAAGGTTCATGAGTCAGGCAAGGGGCTGGAGATTGACAGAGAGAGAGGGGGAGGGGTGGGGGGGTCATCATTGAAACAAGAATGCCCCTTTTTATCATGTTCCAGGGCAGCTTATGTAGGACTCTCCTTGTCTAATGGCCACACCCTAGCTCCTGGGATTTCTCAGCTGCAAGTCCACCAGAAACAACTCCCCTGCCATCTGGAACCCATGAGGGTGTGCTCAGAGCAGCTGCAAGCATAGGAAAAGAAGTTGTTTACTCCGGCAGGCAAGGGGTCACAGAAAATTCATTGTCTGAGGGTCTGTAGTCCAAACAATATAGGTTATTTTATTAATTTGTGCAATTTCTTTATGAAGAATAAAAATAAGTATATATCTGTATCTTACAGAAATTTTTAAAGTAGAATATATTTAGAAGGCTGGGAGTATAGCTCAGGGGTAGACTTCCCTGGTTAGTACCCAACACTGTCCTTGGCAAAATAGATGATTAAAATTAAATATATTTAGAACTTAGAATACTGCAAGGGACAGGGATTACAGTGTCTATTTAGATTCCTGGAAAACATTTGATTTCAAGTTTTTGTTCATGAATATTTTTCTTCTCAAGAATACTTTATTGTATCTATATATTTAAAAAGTATGACCAATTTAGCCAGGTGTGGTGGCACATTCCTTTAATTCCAGTTATTGGTGGGCAGAGGCAGGCAGATCTATGAGTTTGAGGTCAGCCTGGTCTATATAGTGAGTTCCAGGACAGCCAGGACTATACAGAGAAACACTGTTTTGGAAAACAAAACAAAGCCTGACCAGTTTTAAAGTTTTACTGCATTGTTACTGTTTTGGAGATCTTTTTATGTAATGAAATTGATTGTTCCCAATAGTGCTGGATTCTTTGTAAAACTTTTTTTTTTTTTGTGGTAAAACTTACATAATCTAAAACTTAGCACTGTAGCATTTGGGAAAGATTTTATTTATGTGTATGAATGTTTGCCCATATGTGTGTGTACCACATGTGTGCAGTGCCCTTGGAGGCCGAAAAAGGTGTCAAATCCATGGAACTGGGATCCAGATGCTTGTGAGCTGCCATGTGGATGCTGAGGAAGGAATGCAGGTCCTCTTCCGTAGATACACGTGCTCTTAGCCACTGAGCCATCTCCCCGCCCCTTTGCTTCTGTGGTGTTAGACTCTTCTGTTCATGCTGTGACACAGCTGTCAGCTCTTGGTCTCTCCAGGACCTTTACACCATCAGAAAGTGAAACTGCATCATTGAAACATCTCTCCATTCTCCCTCCCAGCCCTGATGAACCACTGTTCCACTCTGTGTCTTGGAGTTTGAGTGTTGTAGGTTCTTCTGGCATATTTCACTCAGGATGGTGTCTTCCTCGTCCATTATCGTCACAATTTATGTATTGTAGTAAGAGATGCATAGCATAAGCTTTATGTTCCTAACCATTTTGCTGTTCACACTGTTCTCTCCAGCCTTCCTCCCCAGAGCTCCTCTCCTGTAGCCTTTCTCCTCCTATCCCCACTGACCCTCCCTAGTTCCTGGAAACCACCATTCTGCTGTTTTCCCGAGTGTCTCATACAAATGGAAATCTAGACGGTTTCACCTTTTGTGACTAGTTTATTTGCCTTGCAGAATGTCTTTCTGACTCAGTAACATTCAGTTGTATGTGTGTGCCACATCTGGCTCATGCATTAGTCTGTGGGTAGATACTTCAGTTGCTTCTACATTTACTGGTTATGACTAAGAGTGTTATGTACATAAGAATATCAATATTTATTAGAGACCCAACTTTCCATTGTTTCGAGTATAACGAGAAGGGAAATTGGTAGATAATATAGTAGTTCTACTTTTTAAGAGTTAAGTTTAAGTATGTTGTTTCTTTATTTTCATTGAATTCAAGGAAAACTTTAATTTCTTTTTTTATTTCTTTCTTAATCCAGGTATGGTTCAGTGGTTGACTATTCAGTTTCCATGAGTTTGTAGGCTTTCTGGGGGTAGCATTGTTGTTGAATTCTAACTTTAATCCATGGTGATCTGATAAGACATAGGTGGTTACTAATATTTTTTTGTAACTGTGGAAGTTTGCTTTGTTACCGAGTATGTGGTTAATTTTCGAGAAGGTTCCATGGGCTGCAGAGAAGAAGGTATATTCTTTCCTATTT
>NW_026067942.1:7920150-7925595 GCF_014885135.2 Alexandromys fortis | reverse complement strand
TTTTTTTTTTTTTTTTTTTTTTTTTTTTTTTTTTTCCAAGACAAGGTTTCTCTCTGTAACAGCCCTGGCTGTTCTCGAACTTATTTTGTAGACCAGGCAGGCCTTGAACTCCTAAGTGCTGGGATTAATGGTGTGAACCACCACACCCAGCAGCAGTGATATTTTTGTTGTGAGCCAGTTACGTAACCCTGAGAGACTATTCATCCATTCATACGGGATCTCTCTTGATGTGTGACCCGATGTGACTGTCCCTGTGGGATGTTGACTGAAGTAGAGTTAGAAATTTTCAGTACTGAAATTTGCTGAATTTCAGATTTCATTATGGGTATGTAATATTATTTTAATGCTTGTTTTAAAGTCTTAATAATAACAACTCATTTTCTAATGTGACTTGTCTATTCAGATTATAAAAAATAATTTGCTAGTTTGCTGATTTGGTTAATTTTAATGATATATGTATTACATTATTTTAATGTGTTTGAGTAGTGAGAGAATTAAAAATTCATGGTGTCTGGATGACTTGATGTTATGTTAGTTTTCTTGTGTCTGATGAGACACAGAAAACTGTTGGGGAGAATGCTTGTCCTTGGTATCCATGGTAACTCCCAAGCTTCTCTGGAACTCAGAGGCTAGCCAAAGCCACAGTAATGGGTCTCATTAAAAGGGCAAAGGACAGAAAAGGTTCAGGCATATTCTTTTAATTAGTTGCCAATATCAGCTGGAACTAGAGAACGTGCCATTCTAACTTCACACTGTTAGAAATAGGCTTTTGAACGCTGAAGATGGGAGGACAGAGGCAGGGAGCACTCACAGCGGCCATAGCCTCTTCATCACACTGTGGACAGAAGGGAGGCCTAGCCCCTTAGTGTGGAGACTAAGGTTTGCTTGTCATTCTGATGTCTCTTCCCCACCGCCGCCTCCCCTTTCCCTCCCCCTCCCCCAATCAAGTCCTCCTCCCTCGTCAGCCCAAAAAGCAATCAGGGTTCTCTGCCCTGTGGGAAGTCCAAGGACCACCCACCTCCATCCAGGTCTAGTAAGGTGAGCATCCACGAAACTGCCTAGGCTCCCAAGAAACCAATAGGTCCAGTAGGATCAAAAACCCATTGCCATTGTTCTTGAGGTCTCAGTAGTCCTCCTTGTCCGCTATGTTCAGCGAGACCAGTTTTGACCCAGGCTTTTTCAGACCCAGGCCAGCTGGCCTTGGTGAGTTCCTGATAGAACATCCCCATTGTCTCAGTGTATGGGTGCACCCCTCGCGGTCCTGAGTTCCTTGCTTGTGCTCTCTCTCCTTCTGCTCCTGATTTGGACCTTGAGATTTCAGTCCGGTGCTCCAATGTGGGTCTCTGTCTCTGTCTCCTTTCATCGCCTGATGAAGTTTAATATTCAGGAGGATGCCTATATGATTTTCTTTGGGTTCTCCTTCTTATTTAGCTTCTCTAAGAACCCGAGCAGGCAAATGGATGGAAATAGAAAACACCATCCTGAGTGAGGTAAGCCAGACCCAAAAAGAGGAACATGGGATGTTCTTACTCATATTTGGTTTCTAGCCATAAATAAAGGACATTGAACCTATAATTCGGGTTCTTAGAACTGTTGTTTCTTCAGAGCTGCACCCTTTAGCCTTTCCTGGCAGGGAATGAACTGTGGAGGAAATACACCCTCCTAGGGGTCCAACAGTGGTTGCATGTGGTTTGTTTTAAATGCAAATGAGACAGTTACTCAAAATTATTAACTGTTGAGGTGTATTACATGTTCAGTCAGTTTCAGAGCTATCAAATTTGAATGAGTTAAAAACAATTTAGGAAAAATATACAAGAATGGTTATTTTCTTTTAGAAAATTATGGTGGATAAAAGATTAATAACTTTTAAGACAAAATTCTTCAAAGCTTTTCTTTTGACTTGCAATCTACAAAGAATCATCTTGTGTTGCATTGTAATTCAACACATTATTTTCTCCTGTTGCTATAGAAACTAATTCTGGTGCAGCTGTGATTGCTAATCAAAATTCTAACATTATCCAACCTTTCTCCCCCTACGGCTTCATTTTATTTTTAGTTAGAAAATAATTAATTTCAATGCTGAGTTCAGTGGTCAAAACATTAATGCAAAGATCTTTTAAAATTTGGGCCATTTTATTTGAAAATACAGAAATATTATTTTATAGTTTTTCTATGAATAACAAGGAAACAAAGCCTTTTGCTGATTTCAAAGATTACAGTTGCTGTATTACATCAACATTGATGCACTTAGCTGCTTCATCATCCTAAATTGCTACTGTTTCAACATCTATTTTTAAGATGTCTGGTTACTTGGTGTTATAAAAATGAAGAAATAAAAAGTCTTCATAATGTCTGAAGTTTTTCATATAAAATGTTAATGGAAATTCATTGTTTCATCTTCTCAGTATTGAGATTGCATCCTTAGCTAATGTAGTGAGCAGAAACTAATTGGTTCTCACTCTTGTCTTTATTAGTGTGTTCCTCCAACAGGCCACACTCTTGATTTAATCCCGGGCAAACTAAATGTATTTCACGAGCCAGAGTAATTATGGTTTTTTTGTCTAAGAACATTGTTCTTCATTTTATGTAATAACAAGCATAAAGTCTTATAAACCAATTTATTTATAGCACAAAATATTCTGTCTCTGAACATACATTCGCCTAAACATGTGCTCAGTCCAGCTTAAGCTGATTCTATATTCTGTCTTTGGTATGTTTTATAATATCAATTACAATGTGAACTTGCATATTCTGTCATTTATTTTCTGATTTAGATCAAGTAAAATTTAATTTTATTATAGCAAAATATTGATTGGCTTTTATTGGGAACTCAGATGTGAAAGAATACTTTTATTTCAGTAAAAAAAAAACCTCACACATGGTAAAAGTAGTACATATAAATACTATTACTCTATTAGTTCTTCTATCTTTCATTTATCTGAATGCCTCAAGAGTACTGGGCATTCATTCCTTAAGCCTGAGAATAATAATTGTAGTAATATGAGCGGCGGGGCTGCGTCCCCAGCTCCTGGTTGCCTGGCTAGCTTATGCCCCGAAATAATCAGACGGAAACTGTATTCTTTTAAACACTGCTTGGCCCACTAGCTCCAGCCCTTACTGGCCAATTCTGACATCCTGATCAACCCATCTCTAATAATCTGTGTAGCATCATCAGTCTTACCGGGAAAGATTCTAGCCTACGTCCATCCTGGGTCTGAGCTTCATTGTGTGTGCCTCAGAGAGCAGAGCTATCGCGTCTGCCGGGGAGAGGGGAGCATGGCATCTCTGAGCTCACTTCCTCTTCCTCCCAGCATTCTGTTCTGTTTACTCCACCTGCCTATGTTCTAACCTATCAGGGCAAGCAGTTTCTTTAATTAACCAATGACCTTCCTCCATCAAATAATAATTGTTGTTGTTATTACTATTGTTATTATATAGAAATATTTTTGATTGGGCATTTTATACTTAGCTAAACCTTTAAATAATATTGGGTCATGATGAATATTGATTATGAGGTAAAACCACAGTAAAAGCTGCAAATTAAAATGCTTTGCTAGATCCAGCAAGGTTGCTTAGCAGGTAAAGGTGCTGGCCAAACAATCTGGAAACCTCAGTTTGGTCCCTAGAACCAAGGGAAGGAGAGAACTGACTGTCAAAAGTTGCCCTCTGAGGTTTACATGAGTACCATGGCATGCACACATGCACAAGCACACACACACACACACACACACAAATGCATACACAATAATAAATGCTCAGGTAGTATGGGTGCATGGTTGATATTACTTTCACAGCTTTTACATGGTTTGGCCCTATCTTACACTGTCTGTTCATGTTAGACAAATTGTGTGTCACAATGTTAGAGGTTTGTGTTAGGCTGCTCCCAGAGGACTGTGGTCCGAGTTCTGGAGAGTCTATCAGAGAAATCACCCCCAGGAGACAGTGCCTTTCTTCTACCTCTCCTTGGTGCCTCCTTTATAGAGACTTAACAATACCCAAAGTCTGTTCCACGTTCATATGGGATTTGAATCTGTATGTAAGTAGTACCTACATGATGGATTTATTTTTCAATACTGTATAGTGTTTTTAAATATAATTTCCTTTCCATTGGGTTTCTCCCCTTGATTGAACAATTTTTAAGCTTTGTTACTGCAAGATTCTATCTTACTGTATATTGCCTGATACTAGCTTGTGTTTCATTATTACGTTGAGACTCTGTTGTGAAAATATTGTGTTGTTTCCTCCCCTCAGACCCTGACACAAATAGACATATATATCCTAAGAGACTTTTGAAGTGCAGTTATCATGTCATGAGACTCACTCATTTGCTTTTAGTATTCTTAGAGAACGGTGCAATCATCGGGATATTCTTAGCAATCACTAGTAGTCATTCACACAAAAGTGCACTTCTAGTAAAAAACATGTTTGGTATCAGAACCACTACCCAGACTGGCAGTTTGTTTTCTGTCTTTGTATATGTTCCCCTTCCTCACCTTTCATATAGATGGAATAACAGTAAGGAGCTTCTTTTTATTAATAATAAACTTATTTTTAAACAATCTTCATATTTTGCATACCTATTCCAGTTCCCACTCCCTCCCCTCCTCCTGCTCTCCCAGCCCTAGCCCCCCATATACTCCTCAGAGAGGGTAAGGCTTCCCAAGGGGAGTCAACAAAATCTGACACATCACTTTGAGGCAGAACCAAGGCCCTCCCCTTTATTTCTAAGCTAGCAAGGTATCCCTCAAAAAAGCATGGGCTTGAAAATGCCAATTCAAGCACTCAAGGATAAATCCTGGTCCCACTGTCAGTGGCCCCACAGACTGTCCAAGCCACACAACTGTCACCCACATTCAATGGGCCTAGTTTGGTCCTCTGCAGGTTTCCCCACTCTCAGTCCAGAGTCAATGAGCGCCCACTAACTCAGGTCAGCTGTTTCTATGGGTATTCCCATTATGGTCATGACCCCTTTGCTCATATAATTGTTCCTCCCTCTCTTGTACTAACTAGTCTCTGGAAACTCAGCCCAGTGCTTAGCTATGAATCTCTGCATCAGTTGTGGAATGAAGGTTCTATGATGAAAATTAAGATAGTCATCAATCTGATTACAGGGGAAGGCCAATTCAGGCACCCTCTCTACTATTGCTTTGGGTCTTAGCTGGGGTCATTCTTAGGAATTTCTGAGAATTTCCCTCGTGTCAGGTTTCTTGCTAGCCCTCTCTCAATCAAGATATCTCTTTCTTTGCTCTCCCTCTCTGTCTTTCCCCATCTTCTCCCCCACTCCACACTCCCAATTTTCTCAAGAGATCTTGTCTAATTTCCTAGGGGGATCCATTTATGTCTCTCTTAGGGTTCTCCCTGTTAGCTAGCTTCTCTGGAGTCATGGACAATAGGCTGGTCATCCTTTACTTTACATCTAGTATCCACTTATGAGTGAGTACATAC
>NW_026067942.1:7777668-7912070 GCF_014885135.2 Alexandromys fortis | reverse complement strand
AAAAAAAAACCTCACACATGGTAAAAGTAGTACATATAAATACTATTACTCTATTAGTTCTTCTATCTTTCATTTATCTGAATGCCTCAAGAGTACTGGGCATTCATTCCTTAAGCCTGAGAATAATAATTGTAGTAATATGAGCGGCGGGGCTGCGTCCCCAGCTCCTGGTCGCCTGGCTAGCTTATGCCCCGAAATAATCAGACGGAAACTGTATTCTTTTAAACACTGCTTGGCCCACTAGCTCCAGCCCTTACTGGCCAATTCTGACATCCTGATCAACCCATCTCTAATAATCTGTGTAGCATCAGTCTTACCGGGAAAGATTCTAGCCTACGTCCATCCTGGGTCTGAGCTTCATCGTGTGTGCCTCAGAGAGCAGAGCTATCGCGTCTGCCGGGGAGAGGGGAGCATGGCATCTCTGAGCTCACTTCCTCTTCCTCCCAGCATTCTGTTCTGTTTACTCCACCTGCCTATGTTCTAACCTATCAGGGCAAGCAGTTTCTTTAATTAACCAATGACCTTCCTCCATCAAATAATAATTGTTGTTGTTATTACTATTGTTATTATATAGAAATATTTTTGATTGGGCATTTTATACTTAGCTAAACCTTTAAATAATATTGGGTCATGATGAATATTGATTATGAGGTAAAACCACAGTAAAAGCTGCAAATTAAAATGCTTTGCTAGATCCAGCAAGGTTGCTTAGCAGGTAAAGGTGCTGGCCAAACAATCTGGAAACCTCAGTTTGGTCCCTAGAACCAAGGGAAGGAGAGAACTGACTGTCAAAAGTTGCCCTCTGAGGTTTACATGAGTACCATGGCATGCACACATGCACAAGCACACACACACACACACACACACAAATGCATACACAATAATAAATGCTCAGGTAGTATGGGTGCATGGTTGATATTACTTTCACAGCTTTTACATGGTTTGGCCCTATCTTACACTGTCTGTTCATGTTAGACAAATTGTGTGTCACAATGTTAGAGGTTTGTGTTAGGCTGCTCCCAGAGGACTGTGGTCCGAGTTCTGGAGAGTCTATCAGAGAAATCACCCCCAGGAGACAGTGCCTTTCTTCTACCTCTCCTTGGTGCCTCCTTTATAGAGACTTAACAATACCCAAAGTCTGTTCCACGTTCATATGGGATTTGAATCTGTATGTAAGTAGTACCTACATGATGGATTTATTTTTCAATACTGTATAGTGTTTTTAAATATAATTTCCTTTCCATTGGGTTTCTCCCCTTGATTGAACAATTTTTAAGCTTTGTTACTGCAAGATTCTATCTTACTGTATATTGCCTGATACTAGCTTGTGTTTCATTATTACGTTGAGACTCTGTTGTGAAAATATTGTGTTGTTTCCTCCCCTCAGACCCTGACACAAATAGACATATATATCCTAAGAGACTTTTGAAGTGCAGTTATCATGTCATGAGACTCACTCATTTGCTTTTAGTATTCTTAGAGAACGGTGCAATCATCGGGATATTCTTAGCAATCACTAGTAGTCATTCACACAAAAGTGCACTTCTAGTAAAAAACATGTTTGGTATCAGAACCACTACCCAGACTGGCAGTTTGTTTTCTGTCTTTGTATATGTTCCCCTTCCTCACCTTTCATATAGATGGAATAACAGTAAGGAGCTTCTTTTTATTAATAATAAACTTATTTTTAAACAATCTTCATATTTTGCATACCTATTCCAGTTCCCACTCCCTCCCCTCCTCCTGCTCTCCCAGCCCTAGCCCCCCATATACTCCTCAGAGAGGGTAAGGCTTCCCAAGGGGAGTCAACAAAATCTGACACATCACTTTGAGGCAGAACCAAGGCCCTCCCCTTTATTTCTAAGCTAGCAAGGTATCCCTCAAAAAAGCATGGGCTTGAAAATGCCAATTCAAGCACTCAAGGATAAATCCTGGTCCCACTGTCAGTGGCCCCACAGACTGTCCAAGCCACACAACTGTCACCCACATTCAATGGGCCTAGTTTGGTCCTCTGCAGGTTTCCCCACTCTCAGTCCAGAGTCAATGAGCGCCCACTAACTCAGGTCAGCTGTTTCTATGGGTATTCCCATTATGGTCATGACCCCTTTGCTCATATAATTGTTCCTCCCTCTCTTGTACTAACTAGTCTCTGGAAACTCAGCCCAGTGCTTAGCTATGAATCTCTGCATCAGTTGTGGAATGAAGGTTCTATGATGAAAATTAAGATAGTCATCAATCTGATTACAGGGGAAGGCCAATTCAGGCACCCTCTCTACTATTGCTTTGGGTCTTAGCTGGGGTCATTCTTATGAATTTCTGAGAATTTCCCTCGTGTCAGGTTTCTTGCTATCCCTCTCTCAATCAAGATATCTCTTTCTTTGCTCTCCCTCTCTGTCTTTCCCCATCTTCTCCCCCACTCCACACTCCCAATTTTCTCAAGAGATCTTGTCTAATTTCCTAGGGGGATCCATTTATGTCTCTCTTAGGGTTCTCCCTGTTAGCTAGCTTCTCTGGTGTCATGGACAATAGGCTGGTCATCCTTTGCTTTACATCTAGTATCCACTTATGAGTGAGTACATACTATGTTTGTCTATCGGAGTCTGGGTTACCTCACTCAGGATGTTTTTTTTTTTTCTAGTTCCATCTATTTGCATGCAGATTTCAAGATGTTGTTGTTGGGTTTTTTTTTTTTTTTTAACCTGAATAGTACTCCATTGGGTAAATGTACCACATTTTCTTTACCCATTCTTCGGTTGAGGGGCATCTAGTTTGTTTCCAGGTTCTGGCTATTATGAATAATGATGGTAGGAACACAGTTGAGCAAATGTCCTTGTGGTATGAGTGTGCATCTTTTGGATATATGCCCAAGAGTGGTTTTGCTGGGTCTTGAGGTAGGTCAATTCCTAATTATCTGAGAAACTGCATACTGATTTCTATAGTGGCTATACAAGTTTACACTCCCACCAGCAATGGAGATGTGTTCCCCTTACTTCATATCCTCTCCAAGATAAGCTCTCATTGATGTTTTCTGATCTTAGCCATCCTGACAGATACAGATGGTATCTCAAAGTCATTTCTAAGGATGTTGAGCAATTCCTTAAGTGTCTTTCAGCCATTTGCAATTCTTCTGTTGAGAATTCTGTTAGATCTGTACCCCATTTTTTGATTGGATTATGTGGCATTTTAATGTCTAATTTCTTGAGGTCTTTATATATTTTGGAGATCAGTCCTCTGTCCTATGTGGGGTTAGTGAAGATCTTTTCCTATTCGGTAGGCTGCTGTTTTGTCTTATTGACTGTGTCCTTTGCCTTACAGAAGCTTCTTAGTTTCAGGAGGTCCCATTTATTAATTTTTGCTCCCAGTGTCTGTGCTACTGGTGTTATGTTTAGTAAGTGGTCTCCTGTGCCATTGTGTTCAAGGCTACTTCCCTCTTTCTCTTCAATGAGGTTCAGTGTGGCTAGATTTATGTTGAGGTCTTTGATCCATTTGGACTTGAGTTTTGTGCATGGCGATAGATATGGACCTATTTGCATTCTTCTACATGTCGCTGTCCAGTCATGCCAGCACCATTTGTTGAAGATGCTTTCGTTTTGCCATTGTATAATTTTAACTTTTTTGTCAAAAAAATCAGGTGTTCATAGGTGTGTGCATTAATACCGGGGACTTCAACTCGATTCCATTTGTCTATATATCTGTTTTTATGCCAATAACAAGCTATTTTCATTCCTATAACTCTATAGTAGTAGAACTTGAAGTCAGGGATGGTGATGCCTCTGGAGGTGCCTTTCTTGTGCTGGATTGTTTTGGTTATCTTGGGCTTTTTGTTTTTCCATATGAAGTTGTATATTGTTCTTTTGAGGTCTGTGAAGAATTGTGTTGGAATTTTGATGGGGATTGTATTGGATCTATAGATTGCCTTTGATAAGATTGCCACTTTTATTATGTTGATCCTACCTATACAAGAACATGGGAGATCTCTCCACTTTCTGATATCGTCTTCAGTTTCTTTCTTCAAAGACTTAATGTTCTTGTCATATAAGTCTTTCACTTCTTTGGTGAGCATTACCCCAAGATATTTTGTTATTTGTGGCTGTTTCTCTGATTTCTTTCTTAGTACTTTTATCATTTGTATACAGGAGGGCTACTGATGTGTTTTTAGTTGATCTTGTATCCTGCCACATTACTGAAACTATTTATCAGTTGTAGGAGTTTCTTGGTAGAACTTTTGGGGTCACTTATGTATACTATCTTATCATCTGCAAATAGCGAAAGTTTGACTTCTTCCTTTCCAATTTGTATCACTTCGATCTCCTTTTATTGTCTTATTGCTTTAGCTAGAACTTCAAGTACAACATTGAATAGATTTGGAGAAAGTGGACAGCCTTGTCTTGTTCCTGATTTTAGTGAAATCATTTTGAGTTTCTCTCCATTTAGTTAGATGTGGACTTTCGGATTGCTGTATATTGCTTTTATTATGTTAAGATATGTTCCTTGTGTCCCTGATCTCTCCAAGACCCTTATCATGAAGGGTTGTTGGATTTTGTCAAAGGCTTTTTCAGTACCTAGTGAGATGATTATATGGTTCTTTTTTCCTTCAGTTTATTTATGTGTTATATTACATTGACAGATTTTCATATGTTGAATCATCCCTGCATCTCTGGGATAAAGCCAACTTGATTATGGTGGGTGATATTTTGATGTGTTTTTGGATTTGGTTTGCCAGTATTTATTGAGTATTTTTGCATCAATGTTCATAAGGGATATTGGTCTCTAATTCTCTTTCTTAGTTGAGTCTTTGTGTGGTTTGGGTATTATGGTAACTTTATCCTCATAAAAAGAGTTTGGCAATGTTCTTTTTGTTTCTATTTTGTAGAACAATTTGAGGAGTATAGGTTTTAGCTCTTCTTTGAATTTCTGGTAGATTTCTGCATGGAAACCATTGGGCCCTGAGGTTTTTATGGTTGGGAGACTTTTGATGACTGCTTCTATTTCCTTCAGGGTTATATGTCTACTTAAATTGTTTATCTGGTCTTGATTTAGTTTTGGATGTGGTTCCTATCCAGAAAATTATTCATTACTTTTCGATTTTCCAATTTTGTGGAATACAGGTTGTCAAAGTATGACCTAATAATTCTCTGAATTTCCTCTATGTCTGTAGTTATGTCCTCCTTTTTATTTCTGATTTTGTTTATTTGGGTATTCTCTCTCCCTTTTGGTTAGTTTAAGTAAGGGTTTGTCTATCTTGTTGATTTTTCCTGAAGAACCAACTCTTTGTTTCATTGATTCTTTGTATTGTTTTCTTTGTTTCTATTTTATTTATTTTAGCCCTCAATTTAATTATTTCCTGTCATCTACTCTTGTTAGGTGAGTCTGCTTCTTTTTGTTCCAGAGCTTTCAGGTGTGCTATTAAGTATGAGATTTCTCCATTTTCATTTTATAGGCACTTAGTGCTATGAACTTTCCTCTTAGGACTGCTTTCATGATGTCCCATAGGTTGGGTATGTTTTGAGTTCATTTTCATTAGATTCTAGGAAGTCTTTAATTTCTTTCTTATTTCTTTCTTGACCCAGGGGTGATTGATTCAGTTGCGCATTGTTCAATTTTCATGAGTTTGTAGGCTTTCCACAATTAGTGTTGTTGTTGAATTCTAACTTTAAGTCATGGTGATCTGATAAGATACAGGAGATTATTCCAGTTGTTTTTGTATCTATGGAGGTTTGCTTTGTGGTCACTTTTACATGAGTCTCCAGGAGATGTTGAGAAGAAAGTATGTTCTTTTGTGTTTGAGTGAAATCTTCTATAGTTGTCTATTAAGTTCATTTGAGCCACGACATCTGTTAGTTCTCTTATTTCTCTGTTAAGTTTCTGCCTGGCAGACCTCTCCATTGGTGAGAGTGGGGTATTGAAGTCTGCTACTATTAGTGTGTGGGGTTTGATGTGTAATTTAAGGTGTTTGTTTGTTTGCTTGCTTTTTTATTTATTTATTTTGTATACAGTGCAGGCCAGAAGAGGGCACCAAGTCTCATTACAGATGGTTGTGAGCCACCATGTGGTTGCTGGGAATTGAACTCGGGACCTTTGGAAGAGCAGGCAATGCTCTTAACTGCTGAGCTATCTCCCCAGCCTTGTAATTTAAGCTTTAGTAGTGTTTCTTTTACATAAGAAGGTGCTCTTGTGTTTGGGATATAGATGTTCAGAATTGAAACTTCATATTGATGAATTTTTTCTGTGATGAGTATGAAGTTTCTCTCTCCATCTCTTTTGACTGATTATAGTTTGAAATCTATTTTGTTAGATATTAAGATGGCTACATCTGCTTGTTCCTTAGTTCCATTTGATTGGAAAATATTTTCTCAACCCTTTGCTCTGAGATAATGTCTGTCTTTGAGGCTGAAGTGTGTTTCTTGTATACAGCAGAAAGATGGATCCTGATCCCATTTTCATATTCATTCTCTTAGTCTCTGTCTTTTTATAGGTGAATTGAGTCCATTGATACTAAGAGATATTAATGACCAGTGATTGTTTATTCCTGTTATTTTTCAGTGGTAGTGTTTGTGTGTTTCCCTTCTTTACTGGTATGAGGTGTGAAGTTATCTGTTGCCTGTGTTTTCGTGGGTGCAGCTAACTTTCTTGGGTTAGAGTTTTTCTTCTAGTACTTTCTTTAAGGCTGGATTTGTGGAAGGGTATTATTTAAATCTGGTTTTGTCATGGAATATCTTGTTTTCTCTGTCTAATGGTGATTGAAAGCTTTGCTGGCCATTGTAGCCTGGGCTTGCATACATGGTGACTTAGTGTCTGCAGCACGTCCATCCAGGACCTTCTGGCTTTCAGAGTTTCCATTGAGAAGTGGGGTATAATTTTAGTGGTTATGCCTTTATACATTACTTGACCTTTTCCTTTTCTGCTCTTAAAATTCTTTCTTTATTCTGTATACTTAGTATTTTGATTATTATATGGCAAGGGGCCTTTTTATTCTGGCCCACTCTGTTTGATATTCTGTAAGCTTCTTGTACCTTCACAGGCATAGTCTTCCTTAGGTTGGGAAATTTTTCTCCTATGATTTTGTTGAATATATTTTCTGTGCCTTTAAGCTGGAGTTCTTCTCCTTCTATTCCTATTATTCTTAGGTTTGGTCTTTCCATGATGTCCCAGATTTCTTGGATGTTGTGTTAAGGATTTGTTGAAATAAACATTTTCTTTGCCCTATGAATCTGTTTCCTCTATCATATCTTCAACTCCTGAGATTCTCTCTTCCATCTCTTATAATTTGTTGATTATGCTTGCATCTGTAGTTCCTGTTCATTTACCCAGATTTTTCATTTCCAGAATTACTTCAGTTTGTGTTTATTGATTCTTTTTCAATTTTCAAGTTTTGAACTGTTTGCTTCACCTGTTTGTTTTTCTTGGGTTTCTTTAAGAGATTTATTGATTTTTTTTTTCAATTTCTTGTTTGTCTTTTCCTCCATTTTTTAAGGAATTTTTTTTTTTTTGCTTTTTCTTTAAGGGTTCCTATCATCTTCATAAAGTTACATTTAAGATCATTTTCTTCTGCTTCCTATAGGTTGGGAAGTTCAGCTCTTCCTGTTGTAGGACCACTGGGTTCTGGTGGCGCCATGTTGCTCTATTGTTGACTGTGTTCTTACACTGCCATCTGCCCATCTCCCTCCAGTGGGTGCTGGTTGGACCTATGGCTTAGGTGGTTGCTCTTTCTCTGGGTGCAGGCTGGTCTAGTGGATGCTGATATGGTTCTCGGGCTTCCCCTAGGTGTAGGTGGGGCCAAGGCTCTCTCCAGGTGCAGTCAGGTCTAAGACTCCAGTGTTCACAGATGCTCTTCAGGTGCAGTCTGGGCCAAGGCTCCTGTGGTCACAGATGCTGTCAGGGAATGGCTGCGCATGTGGGGAGGCTACTTTGGTGTCTCTGGGGTTTGGTGGGTAGGGGTGGGGCACAGCATGTGCCTTCCAGGGCTAGTGTCTAATGAGCAGAGTGCTCCAACCCGGAACCCAGACACTCACCTCTCTGAATTTCTGTGAGTTTGAGGCCAGCCTGGTCTTCAGAGTAAGGCCCAGGACTGGTTCCAACGCTACATGAAGAAACCCTGTCTCAAACAAACAAACAAAAAGATTTCTTCCTCATCAGTAATGAGAAGTCATCAACTTCTCTTTAAGATGTGCCAGATTTGGCAGATGCATCATCAGAGAAGACTTATGAATGGACAGTTAGCACAGGGAAGATGCTCAAGCCACTAGTCACACAGGGAAGTGTACAGTCAAACCACTGAGGTGCCATCATAGAACAAGTTGGAAGGAGCAAAGCTTAGCATATTGCCAGTGCCAGCATCAACGAAGAAAGGAATTAGGTGACGCTTTTACATGTGGCTGGTTTGAAGGCAGAGTGGTACAGCCACTTGGGAAGTATTTAAATAGAATAGTTGTGGGCTTCCTACAATGGAATACTACTCAATTAAAGTTTATAAATGGAACAAATGTGGTTGGGTTGTAGAAGCAGCATTTATGACAGGGAAAGAAGTCAGTTACAGCTATTCAGAGTGGTTCTGCTTCTGTGACATTCTAGAAAAGGCTTAGAAATTGTGAAAAGAAGTTGGCATGGGGATGGATTTTTTTGGAGACAAAGGAATGACCAGGAGTAGGCAGGGATATGGATTTATCTCTGTCTACAATGTGATAGTGGTTACTCAGCTGCAGGCATTTATCAAAACTCACTGAAGGAGCTGGATTCTATTTTCCATAACTTGTATCTCAGGAAAACATGTTGTCTTGGTTAGTATTTCTGTCACTCTGATCAACATCACGACCAAAAGCAACTTGGAAAGGAAAGGTTTCATTTCAGCTCACAACTCTCAGACCGTGATCCTGTACTGGAGAAATTCAGAGCAAGAGGGCAGAAATCTGGAGGCAGGATCTGAAATGGAGCCCATGAAGAAGTGCTGCTTCCTGGCTTGCTCCCCATGATTCAGCCTGGTTTCTTACCCCATCCAGAACGACCTGTTTGGGGGGGGGTAGTAGCACCTCCTACAGTGAACTGGGCCTTTTCACATCCAATCATCAGTGAAGAAAATGCCCTACAATCTTGCCTATGGGCCAATTTTATGGAGGCATTTTTTTTCAACTGAGGCTCCCTCTCAGATGACTCTAGCTTATAGCAAGTTAATAAAAAGAAAACTAGTCAGCACACACATTTTAGACGCAGAGACTCTAACTCACTGGCATGCTTAGTTGGCAGTCCCTGGAAGAAGCTCTGAAGCCTGCAGTACTGATTGGCTCTGATTCTTTCTGTGGTAAAACCTGCTCCATGGGGAGCCTTGAGTCCAGCTTCACACACAGTAATAGGGCAAGGGCTCTTGGTCATCCTCACAGAATGCTAAGGTCCCTTTCAGTGTCTTGCCCATCAGCTCCGAACCCTTTCTGTCCCAGAGCCCCCTGCCACTTGAGCACAGCAAGTGTTTGCCCTCCCGGATTTAAAGTATTAGGATGCCCAGAGCAAAGTTTTGGCCTATTCTCAGTTTGCTGCATATTGTTTCTTGCTTTAAAATAGTTGATTTATGCATCTTACCCTGTTTCTTTATATTATATTCATGGGAATTTTTGCCTGCTTGTGTGCCTATGTACCACTCATCATGCCTGGTGCCTGCAGGGACAGGAGAGAACATTGGATCACCTGCAAATGGAGTTAGAAACAGTTGTGAGCAACCATGTGGATGCTGAGACTCAAACCTGGGTCCTTTGCAAGACAGCCAATGCTTTTAACCACTGGTATATTTCTATAGCCCCCATTTAATCCAGTTTTATAGTTGTATATAGCTGGAGGTGAATCCAGTACCACTTTTCCTTCTTGGACAAAAAACAGAAATTCCTTGATTTTATTAATCATTTATTGTATATTCTTCAGGATAAATTTGAGTAAAGATGAAATGATAATTGATACATTAGTGTAGCTGACAAAAATTGAATGAAATTTACAGTTTTAATTTTCCAACAATCCTCCCTTAAATTTAGGAAAGAATTTGCCAGTTTCATTCCAGTTGAATAAAATAAAGAAATGATACCACTATTGATATTGAGTTGTCTTTGTGTTATCTGAAGATGGTAAAATGTAGTTTTCAGATTTCCCTAGATGTATACATATTTATGTGTGCATGTTTATGTGAGGACAGGTGCATGCATGTGTATGATTATGTGTTCCTGTGGACCCTCGGGTGCTATTTTTTTTTGAGACAAAGTTTCTTACTGGTCTGGGTCTTATCAATCAATTCTTATCAAGGAACTCCAGGTTCTCCAGTTTCCATCTCTTCAACACTGGGGCTATAAGCATGCATCGCCATGGCAGACCCTTCTCAGTGTGAGCCTTAAGAGGCAAGCTCAGGTCCTCATGCTTGCACAGCAAGCACCTGACCAACTCGGATGTCTTCTCAATACATCCCTAGATGTTTTTAGCTCAAAGATTTCTTCCTTTTTTTTCCCAAAGATTTCTTTTACCTTGATTTTGGGAAGGCTTCCAACTGATTACAGTGACTTCAATAAGATGAGGCATTTTACACATATATAATTAAGAATGTGTTTTTAATATAGCATAGAATGAAATGAATATGTGGCCTTAGCCAAATGTATTAAACTGCACTTAGTCACAGGATACCTTTCTTCAAAATGCTTTTTTTGGGACACAGTAAACAATCATCATAATAAATATTATAATCAAGATGAGTGTATATGAAATTTGAATTAGATCCTGAAGAGTATATGATAATGATCCCTAGGGAATTGTTTTTTGGCTGAGAAGTACCATGACCAGGTTAAGTATTGGAGTGGGCGAACGGTCACATTGGACTTAGTGTTGAAGTCCTTAGATGTTATTTCTGGAATCAATAGAAAACTCAACAATAAAACAGTTACTCATTAAAAAATCAAAGCAGAGGGCTGGAAAAGTGGCTCAGAGGTGAAGAGCACTGACTGCTTTTCCAGAGGTCCTGAGTTCAATTCCCGGCAACCACATGGTGGCTCACAACCATCTGTAATGAGATCTGATGCCCTCTTCTTGTGTGCAGGAAAACATGCTGTATATAACCAATAAATAAATCTTTTAAAAAAAATCAAAGCAGAGAAAGAGAAGTGTTACACATTTGGAAACTTTGTATTTGTCTTGCTGTATTGGGTCAGTTTTAGAAGTGTTCCTATTTGGTGCACACTTGTGGTGTGAGTCGTTGGGTTTGTAAATTTGTTCAGGCCCTAGAGCCATTCCAGTGATGCTCCAGTCTTACCTTATCCCTGAACTCCTTTTTAGTCCTTACACTCAGTCAGACCCTTGACTCCAGAAATGAAAACCATTCTTACTTTGACCAAAGTTGAAAACCAAATGGATGGTTACAAATTCTACCACTAAGGTCTAATTTCTCCGTTATCTTTGAGGGTCAAGTCTGTGAAGGACTGTAATTCCAGAGCATTCTGCTCCCATTGGTGTTGGCATAGATATCATTACCATGGTTGTTCTCTCACCCTTGGTTGACTAGTCACAGTTATTCCTGCTGAGGCTGTGAGTATAAAAAAAGTGTCACCCAGCACCCACCTGCACCTGCTCCTGGTGACAAGGTAGCTGACACCTCCACCTCACAGGTGAGTGAGGACATGCTGCCTGCCTTTTACTAGAAACATTAGGTCACTGCTGCCTGGTCTGTCTCTCTCTGACCCAAATTCTGCACCCTGTGTTCTTCCTCAGTAAGTGGTGAGGGCAAGGGATCTTTGTCTTGTTTCAAAGAAGTGAGGTAGTGAATTGAATTTTTTTTCCACTCAAAGAGATGTCTTGTTGAGCGAGTAAGGATACATTAGCTGCTGCTTCTCCTCCTCCTCTTTCTTTTTCTCCTCCTGTAATGGTAAAAATAAAATGGTGCAGTTCCCTGAGTGGGGGGCAGTGGGCAGTGGGCCACAAGGGGCAGCAGGTCCCAGGGGAGAGACCTCAGTGGGTCAGCCCATTCCACGAGGAGCCACGGCAGGTGAGAGGCAAAGATGGATAGGCATGCCATGAAGAGTGAGGATGGATATTTATTTAGTGGGTTATGGAGGGGAAAGGGGAAAAGGAGAGGGAGGGAGAAGGGGGAAGAGGAGAGAGAGAAGCAGAGAGAAAGAGAAACAGAGAGGGGGAGAGGAGAGGAGAAACTACCTCTTTGGGAGAGAGACAGAAAAAGAAGGAGATCAGACTGGAAGCGAAAGGAAAATCCACTTGCCTGGGCAGGATGGTGGAGGGAGTGGGCAGGGCTTATCTCTTAAAGGAACAAAACAGACCATTACTGTCCCATCTCTTTTTTTTATAATAAAAAGTCAGGAGGTTAGGTGCAACAGGTTAAAGGAATTGGGATGGTGGATTCTCAAGACTGCTTCCTGCTTATTTGTGGGCATCGTCTTGTGGGGTAACCTGAGAAATCTGGGTGCTGGTCACATCCTAGGGTAGCTGGTCTCTTTGCTCTTCCCCAGTTGTTTATGGTATGGAAATGTCTGGTGTCTCTTACACCTGTTTAAAGTATTGGCAGAACAGAGGACAAAGTTACGTTTAGGGAAAAAAAAAACATTAGGACCAGAGAATTGAGAGGGGTATATCTGACTTGTTTAAGGGATTCTTCAATGCGGCGCCCTTGAACTCAAGAATTTTTTGGGTTTGTGAAAACATAAGTTTTAGCATATTTATGTCAGAATTACTGAGACAGATGTTTTTGCACAATGAAAAGTATTATTTTTAAGATTATAAAAGGAAATGTTAGAGAGAAATTTGATAGCATGCCCTTGTCTTCACACATTTATAACTTGCAGCTACATGCCTTAATAACTTGCATTTGTATTTTGCTGAAATATTTTTGGTGAGGCTGTCCTTTTAAACTGACAAAGTCTCTCAGCAATCAAACTGCATCAAAGATATTTGAGAAGGATAAAATTTTATTTGAGTTATTTTTTTTCTTTATTTTTATAAATTTATTTATTAAAGATTTCTGCCTCCTCCCCGCCACTGCCTCCCATTTCCCTCCCCCTCCCCCGATCAAGTACTGGTCCCTCATCAGCCCAAAGAGCAATCAGGGTTCCCTGCCCTGTGGGAAGCCCAAGGACCACCCACCTTCATCCAGGTCTAGTAAGGTGAGCATCCAAACTGCCTAGGCTCCCACAAAGCCAGTAAGTGCAGTAGGATCAAAAACCCATTGCCGGGCGGTGGTGGCACACGCCTTTAATCCCAGCACTCGGGAGGCAGAGGCAGGCGGATCTCTGTGAGTTCGAGACCAGCCTGGTCTACAGAGCTAGTTCCAGGACAGGCTCCAAAGCCACAGAGAAACCCTGTCTCGAAAAACAAAAAAAAAACCATTGCCATTGTTCTTGAGTTCTCAGTAGTCCTCATTGTCCGCTATGTTCAGTGAGTCCGGTTTTATCCCATGCTTTTTCAGACCCAGGCCAGCTGGCCTTGGTGAGTTCCCGATAGAACATCCCCATTGTCTCAGTGTGTGGGTGCACCCCTCGCGGTCCTGAGTTCCTTGCTCGTGCTCTCTCTTCATCTGCTCCTGATTTGGACCTTGAGATTTCAGTCCGGTGCTCCAATGTGGGTCTCTGTCTCTTTCTCCGAACACACTGAACCTGATAGAAGAGAAAGTGGGAAGTACTCTACAACACATGGGCACAGGAGACCACTTCCTACGTATAACCCCAGCAGCACAGTCACTAAGGGCATCATTGAATAAATGGGACCTCCTGAGACTGAGAAGCTTCTGTAAAGCAAAGACACTGTCACTAAGACAAAAAGGCAACCCACTGACTGGGAGAGATCTTCACTAACCCCGCAACTGACAAAAATCTGATCTCCAAAATATATAAAGAACTCAAGAAACTAGACCGTAAAAGGCTAATCAACCCAATTATAAAATAGGGCACTGAGCTGAACAGAGAATTCTCAATAGAAGAAGTTCAAATGGCCAAAAGACACTTAAGGTCATGCTCAGCTTCCTTTGCCATCAGGGAAATGCAAATCAAGACAACTTTAAGATACCATCTTACACCTGTCAGAATGGCTAAAATAAAAAACACCAATGATAGCCTTTGCTGGAGAGGATGTGGAGACAGGGGTACACTCATCCATTGCTGGTGGGAATGCAAACTTGTGCAACCACTTTGGAAAGCAGTGTGGAGGTTTCTCAGGAAATTCGGGATCAACCTACCCATGGACCCAGCAATACCACTCTTGGGAATATACCCAAGAGAGGCCTTATCACACAACAAAAGTATATGCTCTACTATGTTTATAGCAGCATTGTTTGTAATAGCCAGAACCTGGAAACAACCTAGATGCCCTTCAATTGAAGAATGGATGAAGAAAGTATGGAATATATACATATTAGAGTACTATTCAGCAGTAAAAAACAATGACTTCTTGAATTTTGCATGAAAATGGATGGAAATAGAAAACACTATCCTGAGTGAGGTAAGCCAGACACAAAAAGAAGAACATGGGATGTTCTCACTCATATTTGGTTTCTAGCCATAAATAAAAGACATTGGGCCTATAATTCATGATCCTAGAGAAGCTAAATAAAAAGGTGAACCCAAAGAAAAACATATAGGCATCCTCCTGAATATTAACCTTCCTCAGGCGGTGAAAGGAGACAGAGACAGAGACCCACATTTATTTGCGTTATTGATTAAAAACGACAGAGAACTTACTTGATTGGCACCTAGAGCTACTTCTCAGGGTCCTCCATGGTCGTTAAGGGTCTTATTTGCCTTTTGCTGTTTAACACAGGTCCTGCCATGTTCTAGAATATCCTGTGGGCTAAGAAATCTGTAGGAAGACAAACCTAACTTGACCTGAGCAGCTAGGCTGTCGATTCTAGTGATTCTGTGCACTGTTTGGTGGCAGTTTTGTCCAGTGGTCAGTGCTTCACAGTTGAAACAAATTGAGGATGGACATTGTTCTGTGCCCATTTGTCTTCTGTCTTCTTTGGAAGAAGTAGAGTGCTGCTGCTAGGAGCCAATCTGTCTCTTTTTGTATGAAAAGTTTTAATAATTAAATATTTAAATGTCATATGCCCCAGATCTCTGAGCAGCTGAGGAATGTTTAGCAGGTATAGATGAGTTATAACTACAGTATAGAATTTGCCTGGAGAGCTGGGTCTGAGCTTGACTGTACTGGCTCTCAATGGGTAAGATTTACACTCATCAAAAGACAGAAAGAAGTAAATGCTGCTTGCAATAGAAGGTTAATGGCAGAACTGACAATAGTAGAGAACAATTTAATATATTTTAAAGCAGGGTTGAACTAAATATATGTATTTTTGTAAGAGATTTACAAGACATACCAGTTTAAAACATGAGACTTACTGTAGTCTGGAATGAGATACAGTGAACAGACAATTATAAAATTTTAACAGTAAACATAGGTGCATTTAAGTTACATGTTTGTGTACACACACATACACACACAGATTGAGCAGAAATTATGTAAAGTGGATGTTCTTGGTAGGCCCTACCAAAGGCATACCACTGCGCAAAACACACATGTAACAGAGTCAACACCAGGAAATTTAGAAACAAAAACATAAGTAAGTCAGGGGACCAGGCAGGACATATCTTATTAAAGATGGTGGGACTTGGTCACCTGACCTGGCCATCAGTTAAGATGGCAGTGAGGTCACCTGACCTCAGTCAAAATGGCAGCGGTCATGTATTGTATGGAGAAGCCACATTTTTTGAGTTGCAGAAGTTTTAAATATAATAAAAGAGAGACCTGGAGGCATGATCCACCCTGTTGCCTAGCTGCCACGCCACAAGCTGCAGCAGGGAGCAAAGGCTGGAGTTGAAAACAGCTGCCTTGCAGATCTGAGCGGAAGCAGTGGCAGAGATAATGTGAGGAAGAGCATAGCCACAGGCCACCTGCAGAGTGTTCACAGGTGGGTGGCTGATAGTTTGAGTTTTATATTCCATTTCTAAAAATATGAAAACAGTGAACAACACCACAAGACCTATAGGAAAACATCTTTTCTCTACAGGTAGGATGTTGATGAAGCCTGACTGGCCCCAGTCCAGGTGACTCAGAGCCAGAGAGGCTTAGAGGCTGCTCCAGGTTGTCTCTCACAGCAGGGACCACTTATGAGTGGTTCTAAAGAAAAGAGAAATAGAAATCTGAGGGACCCCGGGCCCCAAAGCAAATGCACTGCTCAGCATGTGCAGTGCTAGCGCTGGAGGAGTAACCAGAGATGAATGTCAGCAAAGGGCTCAACCGTAGCTTTGAAGGCTCTGGTTAGGGGCAGTTCAGTTAAGCTGATTGTGTGTAGAGGTCAGTGTTCAGGCAGATAGAACACAGGGCTGTTATAAAGAAACCCTGTTCCCAAGCCCAGGGCTCCATGTGTCCTCAGCTGGCCTGCCTGTGAGTGGAAGGGAACATGGAGCTCCAATGTAATGGTAAAAATAAAACACTGCAGTTCCCTGAGGGACAGCAGTGGGCCATGAGGGGCAGCAGAATCCAGGCAACCACGCAGCAGGTAAGAGACCTCGGTGGATCAGCCCATCCCATGAGGAGCCCTGGCTAGTGAGAGACAAAGACAGGCATGCCATGCATAGTGAGGTTGGATATTTATTTAGTGGGGTATGGAGGGGAAAGGGAAGAAGGAGGGAGAAGGGGGTCAAGGAGAGAGAGGCAGGAAGAAAGAAACAGAGATGGGGGAGAGGAGAGGAGAAGCTACCTCTTTGGGTGAGAGACAGTAGAAGAAGAAGCTCAGGCTGGAAATGGAAGGAAGATCCACTTGCCTGGGCAGATGGGAGAGGGAGTGGGCGGGTCTTTTCTCTTAAAGGGACAGGACAGACCATTATACCTCCCTCCTCCCTTCTCCTTTCTTCTTTTCAAGACATATTCTCACCGTGTATCCCTGACTGGCCTGGAACTCACTATGTAGACCAGGCTGACCTCAAATTCATGGAGATCCACCTGCCTCTGCCTCCTGAGTGCTGAGATTAAAGTTATGTGCCGCCATGTCTGGTTATTAGCTTTTTTATGTATGAAGGATGATCTGAGTCAGGAATTTTTTCAGACCATCAAGAAAACTGACCAACGAATTAGAGTTTTAAGACAGAGTATAAAAATAATCCAAACTTTATTCCAGTAAAATTCATTCAAAGGTGCAAAAAGTGAAAAGGTGATTTTAAACTAATAGCTTTTACTGCAGTTCTGCCATCAGGATTCTCCAGTGATACTTGCTGTACCATGGCGTCTTGGTTGTCTAGGTTGCAAGGGTCAAACATAGACTTACTCCACTCTCCCCTCTGGCGTCTCGACAGATTTATCCTGCTTTGGGCTCTATTCAAAGCTAGTGGCCTTCTAGTTTCCTTTATGACTGTGCCATAGTGGTATGTTCAAATGTGTATTACTCTACTTTCAAAACAGAGGCTGGCAGGATGTTTGGTTGTCCTCTGAAAGACAGGGACAGATGAGGTTCAGTAAATCCTCTCTGCCGGAGGAATACTCCACTGCATCTCTCTGACCTTGTAGACTTTACTGACAAGCACATTGTTTTATAAGATTTGGTGCTGAGTTCTGCCAAGCACAGGCATTAATGTACTCCATCTGTGGCTCTTCTGCTTCTCCTATCTAATGTTTTGCCGTCATCTACATGATGAGTGTGAGGTGTTCACACATTCAGAATCTCTGTGGAGTGGAGGATGCATGGAGAAAGAATATTCTAATTGAAGCGGGACAGTAGAGGTGTAGGTGGTCTTGCCAAGTGGAACAACCTGTTAATTTTTGTTATCTTTGTGTTGTTGTGAAGGAAAAGCACTTGCTAGCTAGTACAGCGTATCAAATGCCAGGACGTCTCAATTTTCTCAAGAAGGAGCTTCCATCTGGAGTGGCAACTGTAGTTGAGATCATCTAATTAAGTTTATGATAATCCGCCATGGCTCTTCTTTCTTTTTATTTTAATTTTTTGCTATGCTTTTCAAATCTATTACTTCTTGCGGTGGCAAAACTAGTGAAAGCATTTACTAAACATGTAATTCTCAAGTTTCTGTTCTCTTTTGGGATGCCTTGCTGAAGAAATGAAGCTTTGCCTGTTTGTAACTAACTCCTCCTAACTCAGGTTAGCCGCTGCTAAGAAATTTGAAGTTTGGAGTCCACCCGTTGTTGAAAGAACACATTCTAGTTATAAACTCAATGATTGGAAAAATAACACCAATACAATTCCTTAGGTTTGTTTTTAAATGTTTGATGTTTTCTGGTGTTATTAAATATGGGATTGCTTTAAAATTTTACTTTCCAATTTTCCTTTGCATGTATGTAGAAATTCAGTTGCCTTTTTCCTTACTGACCTCTTACACTGAGGCCTTGTTGAATTTACTTACTGTAACAAATCCTCTCTATCCCTGCTTTTCTCTTGTTTTTTTGTTTGTTTGTTTTGTGTCATGATAGTTACCTGAAAGAGTTGACAGTTTTATTTATTTACAATTATTTTCTAGCTTCTTTAACCTGCCTTACTGCATTGACTAGGAAGGCCCTCCAGTGCACTGTTGAGTAGAATTAGTGAAGCTGGTACCTTGTGTCATTCCTGCGTTCTGAGGTAAAAGCCAAGATGTAGGCACTGGGTTCACTGCTGCTGGACAGTGACTTTCTCATATCTCAGTGGAAAACCTTAAAATGTTTGTTGCATGGCTGTGTATGTAAGCATATACTGTGTTAACTGAGTACATGTCTTAATTAGGGTTTCTATTGTTGTGATAAAGTACCATGATCAAGAGCAGCTTGGGGAGGAAAAGGTTTATTTCATCTTACAGCTGGATGATGTCCTCTATCATCTAGGGAAGTCAGGACAGGAACTCAAGCCAGGCAGGAGCCTGGACACAGGAGCTGATGTGGAGGTCATTGAGGAGTTCTACCTCCTGGCCTGCTCAGCCTGCTTTCTTATAGCACCCAAGACCACCAACACAAGCTTGCTATGTCCTCTCACACATCAGTACTCCATCAAGAAAATGCACACAGGCTTGCCCACAGACCAGTCTAATTGGGCTGTTTTTCTCCGTTGAAACTTTCTCCTCCCAAATGACTCTAGCTTATGTCAAGTCAACATAAAACTAGCTGGGACGATATATATGCGTTTCTCCCTAATTATTATTCAGCTCATACTAGTCACCTCTAGCCTTTCCCCTTTCCATATCCTAACTCCTTTATCTTACATAAAAGAGCTGGTTACATTAACCTGGGAGTTCTGCTCTTTGATCGTCAGGCTGTACACAGGCTTTCTCCTCTGGCTCCATGCTCTGTTTATTTTATTTCCCATTTGTAGACGACCCTCTACATGGACTCCGGTGGACGCTCATCATCCACCATGCAGATGAATGTTGCTCCTCTGCGCTTCAGCACCATGATCAGGGCTTTCTCAGCCAAGCGGCCTTGTGTGCTCCACTCTCTGCACACCCTCCCCAGTCTTCTCCTTCCCGTTGTCTGTCAGTGCAGTACACACTTTGTCCTGCAGTGTGAATGCCTGTAGGAGTTGAAGTCCTGACACTAATAGCTTACATTTCCAGTTTTTCTAACTAGTCTGTTCTAATAATTTATCAATTTTATTTCTGTTTTTTAATGAATTATATTTTCATTTGTTAAAGTTTTCTGATCTATACATGTTTTTAAATTTATTTTTCTGTTTATTATTTTATCTTTTTTATTTTCTGTTTCTATCCCTTTTATTTATTTTTTGTTTTATTTTCTTGAAGTTGCCACACATATTCTAAAATTGCACTTAAACCTGGGGAATTCTTGATTTACTATATGTCAGCGGCTATAAAGGTATTATATAATTTAACCAATTGATAGATGAAGTACAAGAATGAGGAGAGGAAAGTGTCGTTTAATGAGTTAAACTGACAGCTGAGGCTGCATTTGTAGCTATCTACAGAAAATGAAGCTATCGTGTTTACCTTCGTGTTTTGTCTTCCTTGGTCATCAAAGTTGGGGGCAAATTTCTGATACCCCGACTTTTCTGTGTTTCTTTTTTATTGTGTGCTTTGGGGTTTGTTTGTTTTGGGGGGTGCTGTTATTGCTTGCTTTGTTTTTTGTTCTTCTTTTTTTTTAGTTTTTTTTTTAATTTTTTTAATTTTTTTTTATTGAGAAAGGAAAAAAAAAGTTTCCGCCTCCTCCCAGCCTCCCATTTCCCTCCCCCTCCTCCCACCCTTCTCCCCCTCCCCCCACTCCTCTCCCCCTCCCTCTCCAGTCCAAAGAGCAGTCAGGGTTCCCTGCCCTGTGGAAAGTCCAAGGTCCTCCCCCCTCCGTCCATGTCTAGGAAGGTGAACATCGAAACTGGCTAGGCTCCCACCAAGCCAGAACATGAAGTAGGATCAAAACCCCGTGCCATTGTCCTTGGCTTCTCTTCAGCCCTCATTGTTCGCCATGATCAGAGAGTCCGGTTTTATCCCATGCTTTTTCATTCTCAGTCCAGCTGGCCTTGGTGAGCTCCCAATAGATCAGCCCCACTGTCTCAGTGGGTGGGTGCACCCCTCGTGGTCCTGACATCCTTGCTCATGTTCTCCCTCCTTCCTCTCCTACTGAACAGAGAATTCTCAAAAGAAGAATGGCCAAAAGACACTTAAGGTCATGCTCAACCTCCTTAGCGATCAGGGAAATGCAAATCAGAACAACTTTGAGATATCATCTTACACCTGTCAGAATGGCTAAAATCAAAAACACCAATGATAGCCTTTGTTGGAGAGGCTGTGGAGAAAGGGGTACCCTCATCCATTGCTGGTGGGTATGCAATCTTGTGCAACCAGTTTGGAAATCAGTGTTTCGGTTTCTCAGGAAATTCGCAATCAACCTACCCCTGGACCCAGCAATACCACTCTTGGGAATATACCCAAGAGATGCCCTATCATATGACAAAAGCATTTGTTTTTTGTTTTTCTTTCTCTATCTTCACATTTTATTCTCATGCTTGTGACTTCTCAGTCCCATGGTGGCCACTGAACCTCAAGTAGAAGGAAGGACAGAGATGCCAATTGGGTGTCCCCGTTTTTATCAGGAAAGCCAAAGCATTCCTGGGATCCAAGCTAAACCCTGCCCTTGTGCCCACTGGCAGGGACTGCTGGGAGGACAGGGCTCCATGTGTGGACTCTGTGATGGCAGAGGTGTCTTGTCTCAGTTATTAATACGTCCTCTTGCATAGCTTCAGGTGCATCATTTTGATACTTTTTAAAGTTTGTACTAGACTCAGAAGGTAGGATGTTTTATTTAAAGTTAGGGCCTTTGATCAACTATGTAAATTTATAAATTAAGGAATTAATATTTTTCATTTGAATGAGAGCTTTGGTTTTTTTTAATGAGGCCTTTAATTTTTATGTAAAATTTAAGAAAGAGCTGTATTGAGTTTTTTAACTGACCCCTACAGTAATTTTATCTTAAACTATCTTTTTCAGAGTTTCTTTTGTAGGAGCATTGTTTAACTTTAATATTCAACACTGAATTCTGGATCTATCTACGTAGTCTTGTCTACTTAAATTGTAAGCAGAGCCAACATGTCTACAGTCCATACAGTTTTATGACCTCCCTCCTGGTCTATGTGTATGATGACAGTGTATGCATGCACCAGAGCATCTAGACTTAGAGTGTGGAGTGCTCAATAACCATTATTAGAAGATAGATAGAGTTAGAAGTGTTTAATTTCTTAGAAAGAAAATGAAAAGTTGCTATATTTTTAAAACAAAGTTTATTAGGTTTTTTTAAAATTTTATATTATATGTGAATCCCTTATCCCTCCTTCATCCCAACCATTTATAGATATGTTTACTCTCCATTGCAGGGTGAGACAGATTAGTGAAGCAAAAGTTTTAAAAGATAATTTAAGAGAAGGTGGAGATGTGGCTTCACATCATTGCTGGAAGCGATTCTTCCTGTGGGCCAGGAAACCTGGGCACTCGGGTAGACTCAGAGATGGCAAGCAGGGACTGAACGTGGTTCCTTTAGTCTCTAAAACCAATTAGATGTGGAAAAATGCTAAGATGAATGTTGACTGGAATTCATCCCCATAACTGAGAAAGTAACAGAGTTCTTATGTTTTACCCACAATACTTGTATGGCCTCTTGACAGGTTACCAATTACAAGGAAATTGGTGACGTACACATGGCATTAGAAATGTCTGGAGAGAGGATCGAGTAAACAGACAGTTTGGGTCATTTTTGTCTGTGTGGTTTATAACAGTGAATGGCTTTAATGTTCCTGATCCTATGGGTGAGAGGAAAATGACTTTATTGCTGTGCCTGGTCCGAGGAAAGAGAAAAGTCGTTTAGGATCTTAACAGCTGTGCTGTTGAGCTTTTGCTTTACTTTTTAAAGTTATTTTCCATTCCTGTATA
The DNA here is from genome assembly GCF_014885135.2 of Alexandromys fortis. Taxonomy (NCBI): domain Eukaryota; kingdom Metazoa; phylum Chordata; class Mammalia; order Rodentia; family Cricetidae; genus Alexandromys; species Alexandromys fortis. The sequence goes on along the minus strand of NW_026067942.1, from coordinate 7,889,706 downwards.
CTGACAGTGATCGCAAACAGTGACCACACTCTTGTCCTTGGTAGGAAACTGCATTCAGAGGATGAGAAGGACACCTCCATTGGATGAGCTGCAGCCACCACCTTACCAAGATGACAGCGGTTCGCCTCACCTCTCATGCACACCCTCTGAGATCGGGGATGGCAAGTGTGAGATTTCCCGCTGCAGCAACAGCCCATGCTGCTCTTTCAACAAGTGCCCCAGCGAAGGAAGCACAGGGCATGAGGCAGAGAGCTTTCACAACAAAGGCTATGAAGATGATGTCCCTAGCGACAGCACCGCAGTCCTCAGTCCTGAAGTAAGCAGAAGCGTCCTGCAGGGTCCAGGGAGCGTGCTCTGGAGATTAAGGGCCTGCGCTTTCTCTCAGCCCCGTAGCTTCTCACTCCACTGTCAAGCCTTCACCTGTCACACTCACTGAGGCTGCCGCAGCCTACATATCCCACACTTTCCCATAGCAGAGACGGGAGTAGGCGTGGTTGTTGTGTCTTAAATATTTTACATAGAATGTTCTGGAACGATTTACCTTTTTGCTTATATTTGGTGCTTTTTATTATTTTATTTTGTTTTAATTTGCTATTTTTGTTCTTTTATTAAAATTTTATTCAGTGTTTTATAAGCCTTTCAAATTAATCTTACTGTATTTTTATTTCATAGAATATGAGAAGAATAAATGCTGGTTAGCTTTACAGGTGAAATTTCACAATTTCCTAAATTTAGTGTGGCTGACTGCTTTTGTTTGTTACTTTTCTGGAGTGAAAAAATGAGAAAATAGTTACAAAATAATTGTAGTTTCGAAGTCTTTTTGTAATCCATAAAGAATTTGTCTCATTCATTCTTAGGATGAAGACTAAGATATCCCAAGCCTCACATGCAGCAATTATCTGTAGGAGCTGCTTTCTTTCACAAGTTTTACATTGCAAGGTCCTTCAGCTTTCGCCCCATCAGCATTATCCCTCTGACATGGTCTGTGCTGTCTAAATAATGTAGGTAGTTTTCTAATGCACAGTGTAATTAAACTATAGACAGAATTTGTTCAGCTTGGGGTTTTCTCCTATAATTTAAAAGTACTATAACTGCTTTCTGGTAGCTTTAGTATTATCATGTAGTATCTGACCTAGAAGGAACTGCTGAATTGGGACTTTAAGTTTTAATGTGTCATGATTCTACCAGTTTCCTGTGTGCTATCACATAAACATATTTGAGAACTTTATGTTTTGCAAACTATATAGGTAGCCACTGACTTAGCAGTGACCCTGGATTATAACGGTGACCACAATAGTATCTATCTGACACCTAGACAGCTTATTCATTGTTCATAGTCACTGCTTCAGGAAGTAAAAACTGCTAGCTTCAGAGAGAAGCAGGCAGCTCTGTTCCCCCAGGTCCCTGCATGTGCATCTACCTTACTCTTTACATTCTTGTTGACTGGGTTGTTGTTTGAGGGTTCTTTGTTATGATAGTGCCATCTGGAAATACTACAAGGCAAACTGTCCCAGAAACCTTAATCACCAAAGTAACATGTTCAAATGCAACCAGATGCTTAAGTGTATGTGTGTATATTTTCCTCCTCTTCAGATGCAAAGCAGACATTAAGCAAATGAAGATAAAATAGATCAACACAACTTGCCACAGGATGTCAGAGCAGATAGGTGGCGAGCCCACACCAGCCCGTACGGTCTATGTATCCTTCTCAGTGTCTGCAGGTCTGTTTATCACTTGATAGCAGGGACCAGCACTGAGATTTGAAAAGAGGCACCCACAACTGGCAGCAAGCTCTTTTTTATGGGAGAAATAAAGGGAAAATATACCTGTTTACCCCTGTAATTTGCCAATTAGAGAAACTTGCTACCTGAGAAACAGGTTTTTCCCTGTATTTCGTAAGTAGAACCTGTGGGTGATAAAAATCCTTGGCTCACAGTCAACAAGGCAAAGCAAGTATCTACTTGCTCCATCATGCTTTCTTTGTAGTCCATGGATTGCTGGCATATCTTCTAGGCTGCTACCTTAGGTATTCTTTCTGCACATGTCTCTCAAGCTGCTTGCTTATCTGTGCGTAACCACTGCTGTGTGTATTTCAGAAGCTGTGTACTTGCTGTGATAACACTATGCAGTTTCTCCCATGCTTGTGCCTTTTATAGCACACAAATACATTCATATAGTACATCAAGTACACATTACATGAGTGTTTAGATGTGGAATGTTTTATAGCATCCCTGAATACATTCATACAGTACATCTAGTAAATACTACATAAATGTTTAGATGTGGAATATTGGATAGCCTAGGCCACTATAAAATTTGTATTTTTTCAAGTTTATTTTACATCCTTGTAATATCTATCCTGCATCAGAGGATCCATGTAACAGGTTCATCAGCTAGCTCTATTGAAGACTTTCTGCAAATAATGACGCCCAGCACCCTGATAGGGAAAGATTTTTCTCTTAGTGCTTGTTTTAGGAATGTGAATAGTAGCCTTGGTATATAAGATTTCATCTGTATTTCTAAGGACTGTTAGAATGTCAGAAGTAAAACCCAGAAATTTAGGACCTCATAAAGTGTTTATTTTCTGAAAACCCTTGTTACCATGATAATTATTTTTAAAACATTAAGTTGAAATACCAAAGAGACATTGGTAATTGTAGGCGGAGGCTGCTTGTTTGTTTCCTGGCTGCCCAGACCCACAATAACCACACAGAAACTATATTAATTACACTACTGTTTGGCCAATAGCTTAAGCATATTCCTAGCTAGCTCTTACATCTTAATCCATTCCTATTATAATGTGTATTACCACGAGGCTTGTGGTTTACCGTTTAGGTTCCAGGGTATCTGTCTGCTTTGGTGGCTGCATGGTCTCTCCTTGACTCTGCCTACTCTCTCTCTACATCTCTGTTCGCATTTTCCGCCTGGCTTTACTTTGTTAAACCATTGGCCAAAACAGCTTCTTTATTAACCAATGGCATTAAAACATATTCACAGCATACAGAGGGGAATCCCACATCAAGTAATCTATAATTAACAATTATGAAATGGGTTTGTATTTCTAGCACCCACTTAAAGCTGTACATGGCAACCTGTGTCTACAACCACATTGCTAAGGACAGAGAAAGGAAGCTGACTGAGCTTGCTGACCAGCCAGCTTAGTCACACAGTGACAGTCTCTGGGCTCTGAGGATGGTGGAGCAGGCCTCTGACACTCTCCTCTGGCATCTGTGTGTGAGTGTGTACTGGAGTGCATGCGTCAAACCCAGGCAGCACACACAAACACATTAACGTATTTAAAATACATGCAGCATGCACATAAGCAATCAATTTAAGGAATGTCTTCTACAAAAGTTCTTCCTGTTTTCCACATGTGATATCAAGGACTTTGTATACTTAAAGTATCAGTGGCTCCTGTCTTTTTGATGTTTTCTGCTTAAAGAAGAGTCTTCTATCCCAAGCTAACAGAGGGCTTAGAACACAGTGCTAAGCTGACTGAAAAACTCGGGAGCTTGTTTCTCTTTCACTCAACCAGATAAGTAAGACTTTGCATAATGGCTTTATTCAGGGCCAGCTTTTTATGTGAACCTACCGTTCCCTAGAGCCCTGTCCTTATTTTTTTGGTTCAAACAGATTCCACACACTATCTGTATGCCTGCTTGTGGAAAGAATGAAAAGCAAGCATTTCCATTGCAAGGTTAAGATAGATATTTCTCATAGGAGCTCTGTGTGCCTCTATCTGCCCTAGTTGTGCCGTAAGCACATCCAAGAGAACCTTCTGGGTCGGGCATCATTTGAGCTAATAGGAGAAGGAAGACCTTGGTCAGCATTGTTTGGTGCTACAGTAGCTATGAATCCAAGGTCTTATTCAATATTTGAAGGTCAAAGTGTGTGGCTCAAAGGTCAAAAACCTGGTTCCAGCTTTGTCAGTCACTAGATGAGATCGGCTTAAGTTTTACTGTAGTATTCTGTTTTAGACGGAGTCATCTTAAACATCCCTGAGAGTGGAGCCACATCGTTCTGTAGCTTAGAACTTTGCTCTTCTTCGCAGGCTCCTCCATCAGGAGCAAAGACATGTCACTGATGTGCACGTTGAACTCTAGTTTATACAAATATACATCAAAACTGTGGTAGTGAATAGTGCACTCAAAAGTTGTCTTCTTTGTGTGGTCTTCACCACTTAAATCACACTGCCTGTGGGTGACGTTGGCCTATAGCTGATTGACGCTTGAGCTTTCAACATGGTAGCAATGAAAACTGTTGAATATTTTTCTCTACAAGAACTTGGCATTTATTTATGTCTAGATTAAGTATTAGGGTTAAAAACTAAAAACATTTAAATTTGCTTTTCTTAGGACATGTCAGCTCAAGGATCCTCCTCACAGCTTCCTAAGCCTTTTGCTCCAGAGCCAGAAGCTAAATACGGCACATTGGATGTGACCTTTGACTATGACTCACAAAGACAGAAGCTTCTGGTGACGGTGACAGCTGTCACAGACATTCCAACCTATAACAGGACAGGTGGCAACTCGTGGCAGGTGCATCTTGTTCTTTTACCTATAAAGAAACAGAGAGCCAAAACCAGCATCCAGAGAGGACCATGCCCTGTCTTCACAGAAACATTCAAATTTAACCACGTTGAATCAGAGATGATTGGAAACTATGCAGTTAGGTTTAGACTGTACGGTGTTCATCGTATGAAGAAAGAAAAGATTGTGGGGGAAAAGATTTTTTATTTAACGAAGTTGAATCTTCAAGGGAAAATGTCATTACCGGTGATACTGGAGCCTTCCTACAACCCTTCTGTGAGTATCATCCAATGACCCCAATGCAGTTTCTGTGTATGGTACGTAACACAAGCATCAGGAGACGTCTGTGACCAGCCCACTGCTCCCACACATCTGTCTACGCCCTTCTGTTTGCTGTCAGTTTACCTCATGCTCTTTGTCTGTCCCAAGCTCTCATGCAGGCCTTGGTGCTTGTTCCTGTTGCCTGCACTACATGGTTGATGGTGCATTGTCCAGACTCACTAGAGAAGTTACCCTTTTTTTTTTTTTCAGGTAAACTAGACAGCGCAGGAGGAACTGTCTAGCCAAAGAACAAGTCCTTATTATATTTTTCATCCCTTTTGAGAAAAGACTGAAGTATTTCTCAGTAAAAAATTATGACCTCAAGCTTTTAAATTTTTTTTAAATCACATACTGTTTATCTCTCTATATATTTTTAGCAAAATTCCCACAAGGCATTCCAGAGTACAGGAGAGTAATGACTAGATTGTTTATTTAAACCAGGGAGGTGCATTATGTCACATAGTTATTTCTGTATGAGAAAATCTGTGACTTGGGTAAGTGTAAATTATGACTTATATTTATTCCTTTCTGTGTTATTTTGGAGAAGAAGCATTTTATAATGTAAATATGCAGACTTTAGAATAGATTTAAGTTTTAAGTTGGAGGTCTGGTGTTTCACAGTTATTTCTAAGCTTTGACCATGTGAGCCTAGAGCCTCAGCTCTGGCTTATTGCATTGTACCAGGCAGGATCTGAACCTGTCAGCTTCCGTACACCATGCAGCCAGGCTGCTTCAACCAGGTCCTGCAGGGTCTTTATAAGGAAAAGATGATGGTAGATGTAATATGTCTTGTGGATTTCAATTTTATTGATAGAATTAACACATCATTTAAAATATTTAGAATAAGCAATTTTGGGGACATACCTTTTAAGACATTTTTGTTTTTGAGAATTTCATACATGTATACAATAAAATATGATCATATTTTCCCAAATGATCATAATTCCTCCTATGTCTCCCTCAACATATCCCTATCCCAACTGCATGTTTTTTTTTATTAACCCACTAAATCCAGTTAGTGCTGTCCATATGTGTAAGGATGTGGGGCCATCTACTGGAGCGTGGGACTTCTACCAACAGCCTGCATATCCAATCTTTTTATTTTCCATTACAGTTCAGTTGTATTCCACTGTGTAAATGCCTTTTAAAATGAGAGTGATTTATAAGAAGAAATGAAGGAATATGCAGACAATCTTTTAGGGGGTATACATTTTTAGAAACATGAAATATTCTATTATTAATCCAGTTTTTAAATTTTTTCACTATCTACTATAGATGAGTAGCCGTTTTCTACAGAAAATAGGTTCTTACACAATAACTGAGTTAAATTAGAAGAGAAAGACCGGTGTCAAAAAAATGTGTTTGTATTGCTTTGATGACGTCATCTGTTCCCAGTTCTATATTAATTGTATTCTTTGCCATAAACAATAGAACAGTTTTGTCTTTGCTCAGACTAAATGGCTCCTACATTGTGTGTATTGCTCTCTAGTCATGGATTCTGTAATATTTTTGGCCAGGCAGTACAGTGAGTTATGGGCCACTCACAAGAAGGAGAAGGTGCTAGGTAAGTAGCTGCTAACACATACTACTTACATCTACAGAGAGGTGTCTGTCTTCTGCTGTAGAAATTCTCCCTAGGTGCCAGTGTGCCTGTCATTTAGTAGCTGCTTTAATTGCTCTTTAGCCTTGCTTTGCCCTTCCCATTTTTTCAAAATCTTACAACTCAGCATATGTTTTTAGGCCAATTTATAACACTGTTGTGTTGAATGTAAAAACACAGTATTGATATTACTCATGTATTTGATGTATGTGCCATAGAATTAGTGATCTCTTTGCTTAACTTTTAAAATAAGCTGAATGGAGAATTCTTGCTATTGTAGTTTACTTGAGAGAGCTTCTCTTTAATTCTGTAAGACATGTTTATGAGGTACATTTGTGGAAAAAAACATTACTTCCATATTTAGTCATTCATTCTGGTAACTTTTTAGTGATTATTTATTGTTTTATTGCAATAATATTAACTTTTCACCAAGGAAGTTTTAGTCCACCCAGATTTACAGATTACTTTTAAAATATGTTTAAAGATTTCAGTTTATTTCCTAGATAATAACGTAATTCACATATAGTATTTAGTTTCATGGATAGTTTTCCAGGAACTTGTTGAGTCAGAACACAAAAATGACTTTTTAAGAACTCTGTGATGGTTTTTGCTACTGAAAATATTAACACAGCATTGAAATGTGGCTGTAGCTCGCATGTGCCTCCTTGACCGTGCATGTGGGCAATGTGTTGAAAGTTGAAAGATTTGAGTTCTCTCAACTAGCTATGTAAGCGTCCTAAAGGAGTTTGAGCATCAAGTTTCTGGGGACTAAAATGAAAGGGTTTAGACCAGTGACCTACAGACTGTGTGTCTCTGATAATCTGATTCTGCTAACGCTATGGGAGTTAGGTAAGATCAGAAATGGGATAAACTTTACTACATTTGTGCATTTAATTGTGTGTATTTGTATGTGAGTGCGTGTAGATGAGGTGGGTGCATATGTGCCGCAGTGCACAGTGCATGTGTGGGAGTCTGAGGATGGTTTCTCTCCTTCTCCATGTGGGTCCTGGGGACCAAACCCAGGGCATCGTCATCCTTGGTGAGAAGCACCTTTATCCACTGTACTGGATGGGGTAGATGTTATATGTTTGCACTGTCGTGGTTTCCAGTGGACATGCCCTGCTATCTAGTTCTTCCAGACCTTTTCAACTTTCTGAAGAAGTCCACCTCCTTTTTAGACACTCTGTAATACTTAACCAGGCTTCTTTGTGTTCAGAACAAGGCATTGAGGTCTAGATTTACATTTGATGTTTGTTTTGTAATACAACATGAGTCAGAGAAGTACTGAATGTAGCCCATGACAAAGGGAATCTTAGCAGATGTTCACGCTCTGTCTTCTCCAAGCTGTTGACTGCATAGGGACTTGTCATAATCTAGGAAAATGCCTGCTGAGAAGTTATATTTAATTCTATTCCAGGTAAAGAATAGTTGTGTTCATAAGATAATGTAGATAATAAATTGGTCTTTACATTTCTTGTTTGTTTCAAGAAGATTGAAATTTCTGGCACTGGACACGAACGTGTTCCTGCAAGTCCTCCCATGTCTTTATCCCATAGATGGATCTCTTGGAGGAAATGAACAGTCACACAGTCTGCAGCTTCCTCGATGGAAAGGTTGGTCACCCTGACCTCCATGTGAGCAGTCAGGGCAGGAGTGCCATCCATTCTGGGCACTTTGCACGGTTGTGATGGTGCTGAAAGTGGCAAACAGTGCGTGTGGTACCCTTGTAGTTACTGTAACTAGGAATCACTGTCCTGTGATTAAAAAGCATCCCTACTTAGTTCTAACTCAATTCTAACATTTTTATGCAGATTTATTATACTTATTTTTTCTGGTATTGCTAACCGTTACAAATGTAATAATTATTTTCTTTCTTAGTCCAGAATTTGGGTTTTATTCTAGTGTGTAATTACCTGACATCATATAATCAGATATCTAATGTGTAGAAAAGCTGTGTGTTCATATTTCTATAGTCTGTCCCCTTCACTTTAAAAGGACCAGTGCCATCTGTAGGTTGATGTTCCATGCCGCTTGCTCATCAGGAGTTTTTAAATAGATTTAGACTTTTATAACATGAAAATTTACTTTCTTGAGACATCCTCTTTTAAATCTTAATTTAAATATTAGGTTTCATAACCAAGCCTTTCCTGAGTAACCCCGCTCTGGCATGTTATCCCAGCTTGTGTGACTGTCAGGAAACTTAGATGGTTAACAACGTGAAAAGTCTTGATGCAAATCAGACAGGTTGGCCAAAGCAAGAAAGACTATGACAGCTAAACAGTGACATTTCTTCTTTCTTTGCTTGTCATTGAAATGATAGTATCATGATTTATCAGTGTACATACATACTCTCTTCATTTTTATACTTATGAGATCAAAGATATCTTAGAAGGGAGATTTACTACTAGGGCTTATAGGTTAAAAAAAATATCCTAAAAGATCCCAGGTAGCAAAACAAATGAGGGATAGAAGGGTATCCAACTTCCCATACCAAAACCAGGCTTTAAGATTGCAAGAGACACTTATTTCTCTATTAGGTGTTTCCTATGTCCTCAGCATGACTCTTGGTTGGGTCAGTTCCAGTTGTGCTGTGGTGACAACTGAAAAACTTCCTTTGAGTAGTAATTTCAGATATCTCAGCCCAGAGTCTTCTGAGTGCAATGTGTGGGCCTGGGCCTGAGGCATGAAGCAAGAGCATGTTGCAGAGGTTGCTCACCTCATGGCTGCCAGCATACAGAGGAAAAATGTCAGGGAAGGTCTTTCCCTTGCCCACCTCCAGTGACCTACATCTTCCAACAGACCCTGCCTTCTTTGTTATCTCCTCCCAGTAAAACCATCTTAAAATCCATCAAGGAATTGATCCATTCATTAGATCAGAGTCCTCACGATCCAGTTACTTGCCCAAAGCCTCTAATACAAAGCCTATGAAGGACATTGCCTATTCAAAGCATTTACACCTATTTTGCAGATGGCAAAGTAGGCAAATATAACCTTGGCCCTCCCAACGTTATAGTCACATTGGATTGCTTGGCACTGAGCCACTCATCCTAGCTCTTTCAGTCTGTTTCCTACACTTAGGAGGAGGCACATGTCTGAGATTCCCTAAATTCTGCAGCTAAACGTGTTTGTGTATAGTTGGCATTCTCCCTGCTCCGGCAAGTCTAAGGAGAGCTGTCCCCTCATCCCCCGCCATGCTTGCTAGCAGTTGTCCATGTCGTGTGTCTCCTCCCCCCCCCCCCCCCCCCGTCCCCGTGTGCTAGCGGTTTTCTCTCTCCCCACCCGCGTGCTAGCGGTTGTCTCCCCACACCCACTTGCTAGCCATTGGTATGGAGCTCCAGTGGTAGCCACAGGGCTGATGACGGACCTAGCATGTTTAGCTCATTGCAGCACCTGTTTGGGAAGCAGAGCAGCATGGCTCTGTCCCTGCATGTTCAGGGACCATTCTTGCAGGACCCATCCAGTGTTAAGCCCTCCACTTTTCCAGCCATGCTTGTAAGCTCCTGGTTTCTTCGTGACATGTATCTTTTTAAATACTCAAACAGGTTTCCTTCACTAAGCCCTTTCTGATATGTTTCACAGTTCAGAGTATCTTAGACAGTTCATGCTAAAATTAACACTGTCAACCAAAACTAGGTTTTGGTTGTAGTAGATTTTTTTTTCTTAAATACCACTTCTGAAAATTATAGTAGCAGAAAAAGGCCTAGAAGGTTAATTTTCTTTATATATGCTGGATACAACTTTAAATGTGTATATACTAGCTTACTCACTCTCTGAGATGGTTGCTGTGGCCTCAGTTTACCCAGAGTGGTATATGCAGCACTTGCCCTGACAGTCTGTCTTCAGCATATTGTGTATTGTCATTGTATCTAATACTAAATTTTGCCTAAAGGGATTTGAGTTATCAAGAAATGTTAATGGAAACAACTTTAGTGTATGAATCAACTTTAGTGTCTTTTCTCTCAAGCAATTTGTTTTTCACAGTTAAAAAATTTCTTAGAATCCCTAAAGTTCAAGATCATGAACATATTTTATAAACACTTGAGTCAAATTATAGAAAAGATGAGAAGGTATCTTTCACTTTTAGGAATATCCTTCAGCCTCCTGAAGAGCAGAGGTTGTATGGAATGACTATTTACATCTCTTCAAAATTCAGTTTAATGAACACTCGGCAAGGAATGTCGTAAATGTAAGGGAGACCCAAAGAGCAGGCTTTTCTTCAGAAATAATGAAGATGTCATCACAGTGTTACTTTCTCCTGCTGCCCACCTACCTACCCTGCAGCCTTGAAACCCTTGTTTCACTACCTTCGCACCTTGTGAAGAACCAGACATTGCGGTTACAGAGACAATGATAGTAATTCAGGCTCAGGAGCTGGGGTCACCTTCCAGTCATATCAGGAGGGCACTGGGAAGGTGAATTTAAGATACCAGCACTAGAAAGAACAATACTTGGGAGCCCAAAAGACACCAGCTAATGGCATGGTGTAGTGTTTATTTAAATCCGTTGAAAATAAGTACAGTCAGACATCACACCCATTGTGTCAGGACCTCAGTGCCTGTCTGTCTAACACCATGAGTCTAAATCCTGGAAAGCTATGGTTTGATTTTGTGCCACAGAATCTGCCCTTTCTCCTATCGTGGTTTTTCACTGTTATTTCCTGAGTATCCAAAGCTACAGTGTGTCATTGCCAACTTCTAAAACATTGGTTATATCTGATCATAATATTTAACATGAAACAAATGACATCATTGAGAAAACTCTAAAGATTCACTAATGGAGTAAAGGATCTTTCCAGAATTACCTAACTCAAATTGCAACCAATTAAACTATTAAAAATCACCTTTACTAAAAATAATTTTACCTAAAATACTTGTAGTGAAATTCAGTCTTGAATATTTTGAGATGAGTGTGAATGAAAAGTGGTTATATGTCTTAAAAAATTAACTGTTTCATTACCTTTAGCAACTTGCAAATTTTTACATTTTAGATTTACTTTAAATATTAAGAAAATGGCCTTTGTTAGAAATTGAGAATATTTTGGGAAGAGAAAAATGAAAACATGTTAAGAGGGGTTATTATTGTTGTGACAAAGAGAATTATCCAGTGTTAGGTAGGTTAAGTTTCCTTTTGATTTGTTTTATTTAAACAGATTATGTCACCAAAGACATGATGTTGTTGGGCGCCTTCTATTGATTGAGGTTTCTGTCCCACCCGGTCCTGCAGCCATTAAGTCCCAAAGAATCACACAGAGGTCTACATTAGTTATAAAGTGATTGGCCAATTAGTTCAGGCTTCTTATTTACTAATTCTTATAACTTACATTAGCCCGTAATTCTTGTTTGAGTTAGCCACGTGGCTTAGTACCTTTTTTGGCAAGGCAGTCACACCTTGCTTCCTCTGCGGCTGGGTCACGACTGCAGACTGAAGCTTCTCTCTTTTCAGAATTCTCGTTGCCCCGCCTCTACTTCCTGCCTGGTCGCCCCACCTATACTTCCTGCCTGGCTACTGGCCAATCAGCATTTTATTAAAAATAATACAAGTGACAGGATAAAAGACCATTGTTACATAGCAACATGAGAACGAAATTTTTAGAAACTGACTAATATCTCCAATTTCATTGATCCTTTAGGAACAGATGCTTGGGAAAATGTACCAAGTGGCCTATTACCTCTGTTCAAGAATGTGTTCATAGCATCTTCCCACTCAGCTATCCTGGAGCTTACACTGTGAAAGGACAGGAAGTGAGAAGATAATATTAACAGATTTGTCCAGAGCAGTGCTTCCTGAGCTAAAAGGTTTCTGTAGGTAGTTGCTTTTCATTTCTTTGCAACTTCTTTTAGTGCTTTATGAAGACAGATTTAAGATTACATCTCATGAAATAATTGAGCTGGAGGATTCCCTGTGAAACTTCATTAGGGTTCTCAGAAATAACCTTTATTCGTGTTTTAATAAATGTATAAATCCTATTTTTGCCATTTTATTTGTCAGTAACATATAACAAAATTTGAATCAGAAGCAATTTTCAAATAGTCTCTTTTGTGGCTGTCTTGATTAGGGTTTCTATTGCTGTAATAAAAAACCATGACCAAGAGCAACTTGGGTAGGAAAGGGTTTATCTTACACTTCCATGTAACAGTCCATAATGACTGGAAGTCAGGGCAGGATCTGACAGCAAGAAGCTAAAGGCAGGAACAGAGGAGAAGGCTGTGGAAGAACTCTGTTTATTGGTTTGCTCCTCCTGGCTTGTTTTGAAGGAGACAAGGGAAGGACAAGGGAAAGCCTCTTCACTCCCAGAGTCCCCTTTGAACAAGATTAAACAGCACCTAAGTTTATCAATATAATGTTTCTTATACTCTCCTTTTGAGATAGTCTTGAATAAAATAATGTTTTCCATATTCTTTTAACAATTGCCAGACTCTATATTTTCTTCAACCTTCTGCCTTCTTTTCTTATCTAGTGCCTGGTCTAGTGCAGTAGGGAAAGTGTTCACTCTCTTAAGACTAAGAATATTAGCTGTGATGTTTTCATACATGCCCTTACTAGTTGAGGAAGCTCCCTTTAATTCCTGATTTACTGTATCTATTGAGATAGAAATTTTGCCCTTTGTTCTGTTCTGGTGGTTGTATTATATCTGCTAAATGTTTGTATGGAGGAGTGCACATCTGTGTGCACGCGTGTGTGGTGAGCATGTGGACAACTGGTGTTGGCACACAAGTGTTACACACTGTTTGTTTGAAAGATTGCTCTATAGGCCAGGCTAGCTGGATCTCAAGCAACCAGGGATTTGCCTATTTCTGCCCCTTAGCTTACTATCACTGGCATAGGCACCAGCTTTTTATGTGGGTTTCTGGTGTTCAAAATGAGATCATGACATTTGCAAGGCGTGTTCTTTACCAACTGAGCCATCTCCTAGCCTATTGCTGTTTTCTGTTAGCTTCACCTAACATTCCTGAATAAATCCTATTTTGTTGTGACAGCTTGCTAGTATTTTAAGGATTCTTTTATGTTACTCATAAAAGATACAAGTGTTTAGTATGCTTTTCTTCTACTGCCTTTGCTATGTTCTGGTATTTTACTCTCAAGAGTGAGCTAGAAAATGGTTTCTCCTCTCGTGTTTTGTTTTGTTGAAGTTTTTAAGTGTTTGCTGATGTATTAGTGCAGCAGTCACAAAAGACCAAAATGCAGGCAGCTCACAGCAACAGACTTTTCCTTTGTAGAAGGTTTGAAATTGGGGCTGTCAGCTGACAAGGGCTGTGTCACGTGTCTTCACATGGCGCCCTCCCTCTGTATCTTAGTGGCCGTTTTCTCTTCCAACAAGAGTGCTAGCATTAGACCAGGGCCCAACTTTTCCAATGCTCACCTCCTTCTGAGACATATGTAGTCTCCAAAGACCTTATTTTCAGGTATGTCCACACCAGCTGCAGCAGTCTTATGATTTGAACATTTTTTTTTGCAGGAAATACCTTTGCTCTGCAATAGATAGAGCTATCTGTGAAGTCATCTAGAACAGGGATTTACTTCTTGGGAAGTCTGAGTTTCCTCTGGTGTGATTAGTAATTCAGTTTTCTTATTTATGTATTCAGGGATTTCCATTCCCTTTTAAGTCATTTCAGAAGCTTATGTACTTATAAGAATTTTTGCAATTTAAGTTATCTAATTTATTGAATTTCAAGTAGTAGTCCCTCCCTCACTAGCCATTTTACTTCTAGAGGTTCATAATAATGGCCCTGTTTTCATAGTTGATTTTGGTAATTGCAATTTTTGTCTCTTATTTTCTTGGTCACTCCAGTTAGATGTTTGTCAGTTTTCTTGGCCTTTTCAAAGAATCAAAATGTTTATTTTGTTGGGTTTTTCCTGTTGCCCTTATAAAGCCTTCCGCTCCTCTCTCTGTTTAGATTCCTGTCTTACCGCTGTGACCGTGGTGTCTTCATTTTCTGAGCTGTGTTTTATGTTGTTAGAGAATTTGATGATTTGAGAGTGAACTTTCTTAATAAGGGCACATGTGGCTATAAGCCTCTCTGAACTAACTTTTGCTGCATCTCATATGACATGTTTTGTTTTCATTTTTATTTGTCTCAAAATACTAATTTATTTTTTATTTCACCTTTGAACCATTATAGTTATTTACAAATGTGCCAGTTAATGTACATGTTTGTGAATTTCTCAAGTTTCCTTCTGTTAATGATTTCTAATTTAATCATCTTAGAAAATTTGAGACTTATTTTTTGGCCTAAGCAATTGTCTCTCCTCATTTGCCCACAGAAATCATTCCATACGCTCTTGAAAAGAAGTCTCTCCAGTGTCTGCAGATAACTGTGAGGCTCTGTTGCTGCACAGTGCTCGAGTCTCTCTTGCCCTATTGCTCTTTCTGAAAGAAAAAAAGGGAGCATTGTTGACTTCACCTGTTACTGTAGAATTGGCTTTGTTTTAGCAGTTATGTCAATTGTTGCTTTCATTTGGAGGCTACATCACTGGGTGACATTTTTATCATTTCTTAGTATATATTTAGGGTGATTCTAGTATAGCCATTCTAATTCTCTTTTTGTTTATGCTTGCATGATTTTTCTTTTTTTCAATCACTTTTTACTGTCACCTCATTGGTGCCCTTAAATCTAACAAAGAGCTCTAATAGATGTAATGTTTTTGTGACCCATTGTTTGAAATATATTCCGCCAGTCCTTGACTTGGGATTGGGATGTTTAGTCCACCTACATTCAGTGTGGTTACTATTGACTAAAGTGCCATCTTACCGTTTGTTTTCTGTCTTACTCCTTGTCTCTCTTCTTTTTCATTGCAGATTTGTTTTGTATTAGGTATTTTCTAATATGCTGCCTTATTTACCTTTCTACTACTCTGTTTTTCAAGTTATTTTCTTAGTGAGTTTTCTGGGAATGATAAGTAACATCTTAATTTAAAATAATCTAATTCATGTGAGTACCAACCTAATTTTAGTAGTATGTAAAATTTGCTTAGTGTGTGCCCCATCAATTTCCCTTCTCCATTTTTGCTGTTATTATCATACAAATTTCATCTGTATATATTAGACATTTATTAACAAATGTTTAGATTTATTGCTTTATTCAATGTCTTTTAAATGGATAGTAAAGAGTTATATATTGTTTTCCTATTCCTGCCTTAACAAGTTATGAAAAACATAAAATTTCTTACCTTGTAAGTTTGAAGAACATTAGTCACAAATTGTCAGCCAGGAATAGATTCCGTCTGGAAATGGCAAGAAAGGACCTTGCTTTGTGTTTCCTTTTCTGTCTTCTAAAGATCCCCTCGTGCTTTCTTGGCTCATGCTCCCTTTCTCCATCCTCCAAGCCAATAGCAAGGGTGTTCTGACCTCACTCTCTCATTGCCTCTATTTCCCAGCTCTCTCTGACAAAGGGAGAAACGATGTGCCTTTTACAGCGGTGATGCTGACCCTTGGAAGATCTTTCATCAGGTCTACAAAGTTGTTCATATAAGGTAGCACTTACAGGTTTTTAGGCTTTTGAACCCTGCAAGTCTGCTGCTCCTAACCCTTTCTGAGCAGTTCTGCTGGCTGGGGACCAAGTATGCAAATATACGAGCCTATGGGCCCATTCTCATTCAAACCACCACATTCCACTCCCTACCCCCCAGAGACCTGTGGCCATATCATAATACAAAATACATTCAGTCAAACTTCAAAAGTCCACTTTTTTTTCGGTCTCAATAAAATTTAGAAGTCCAAAGTCTCTTCTTTTGAGACTCAAAGCAATTTCTGTCTCTCTCTCTCTCTCTCTCTCTCTCTCTCTCTGGTTTTTTGAGACAGGGTTTCTATGTCTATATAGCTTTGGAGCCTGTCCCAGAACTAGCTCTTGTAGACTAGGCTGGCCTCGAACTCACAGAAATCTGCCTGCCTCTACCTCCCAAGTGCATGTGCCACCACCACCCAGCCTCAAGGCAATCTCTTAGTTGTAATCCCCTATAAAAGCACATTACATACTTCCAACATACAGTGGCACAGAATACACATTACCATTTCCAAAAAGGAGGAAAGGAAACTTAGAAACTACTGGACTGAAACAAGACTAATATGCAGCAGGGCAAACTCCAGTCCTGTAGCTCTCTGTCCAATATTAAAGGGCTTAAATGTTCCCACCCTTCCAAATTTGGTGACTACAATACACTTCTCTCTTGTGAGCGAGCTCCACCCCATATCTGCAGCTCTACTTGGCAGATATCCCAGTACTCTGGCACCTCTAACACAATCCACGCTTTGTTTTCACAGCTTCATGCAATGGCCTCTCAGGACCTCCACTCAGGGACTCCTCTGCCACATGCCCAGCCTCAGATGCTTTTCCCAACCACAGAGGAAGATTCCATAATCCCTTTCCTGTATCCTTATTGACACCAGAACTACATGACCAATGCTGCCAACTTGGGCTGACTGCTTGGAATAGAGGCTAGCCCCCTCCTTGAATTACATTTGTATAAGCTTTAATTTGTTAGTATTTTTTGGTTGCAGAAAATTCCTCAGGCATTTCTTTCAACAAATTGGAAACTTAGTTTGGTGAGATATTGCCCTGAGGGCACCATTCCCTTAATCCCATTTCACATTGGTACTTTCTTTAATCTTCTCATCTCAAACATGAGCCTTGGCTCCAACATTGAACTTCCTGGTTCTTTTCCCTTAAAACTGTACATCTTGTATGTTATTTTTGCCCTGCTTGCTCTTTTTCATTGTAGACCTGCATAAGAGTGATTTCTAAAACAACATGCAACAGAATCAATACCAGGCTGTCTTGAAATCACCCCTGCCAACAAATTAGTTCAAATGCTTCAGTTTTGTCTCATGCATACACATTCTTATGACAAGGGCAAATAAGGCAGCCACATTCTTCTCCAAGATACTGTAAGAATGACAGTAGCTGAAACCTCTTAAGTTAAGCCTCCAGAGTTCACATTTCTCTTAAATCTATTGTCTTCCAGGCTCCTACTAGGATGTCCCATTAAGCCCCTGCTAACAGCATTCAATCTTTTTTTAGTTCAAAATCCCAAAGTCTTTCATATTCTTCCAAAAACCACGATGATCAGGTCTATCATAGCACCCACTCCGGTACCAACTTCTGTCTCAGTCACCATGACCAAGGAAAATTACAGGAGAAAACGTTTACTTGAAGCCTATGGTTTCAGAGGGTTAGCATTCGTGACCATCAGGCTGGGGAGCATGGCGGCAGGGTGCCAGGCTGGTGCTGGAGCTAAGAGCTTGATCCATAGCATGAGGTAAAGAGAAACACTGAGAAGGGAGGGGAACTTCTGAAGCCCATAGCCTGCCCTGTGACACAGCTCTTAATCCTTCCCAAACAGCTCCACCAACTGGGGACCATTATGCAAATTTATGAGGAGCCTATGAGGCCTTTGTCCTTCAAACCATCACAAAACTGGGATGTTCTCAATCATATTTTTTGAGATGTCTCCTATACCTTCTCTTCCTTCCTCTCAGAATTTGGATGCATCATGCTTGATGATGTTTCTCACGGCTTGTGAAGCTCTCTTTTCTTTCTTGTTTTTTTCTCGCTCTTGGGCTGGAAATTCTCAAATCACTTAACCTTCCAGTTCAGTGTTGTTGATCTCTTTATTGAATTTCTTGTCTCAGTTATAGTTTTCAAATCAGAGGTTTTAAACAGTCATTACATCTTTATAAATAATCTATATTAATGTGGTTTCCATTAGCTATTTGACCATGATTAAAAGATGAGGTGTAGGAGCTGCAGAAATGACTCAGAGGTTAAAGGTGTTGGCTGTGCTTATAGAGGATCCCTGCCCCATGCTGGTGGCTGAGAATCACTTGTTACCAATGTGCGAGGGGATCCTGTGCCCTCTATGGGTGCTGCACTTGTGTACACAAACCCACGTAGATACGTAATTTAATTTTTTTGATTTACAAAATAAAAATAAAATTTCTGATGTGCAGTCTTCTCCTGAAGCCCATTTGTGGTCTTCCACAGCTTCTGCTGAGCTTTTGGTGTTTTGTTTTGTTTTTATGTCTTATAACCTTTTTCTTCTTTAAAAAAAAAAGTGGAAATTTAAGTATTAAAAAACCTACGTCTATAAATGAGCTCCCATCTCCCAGTTTATTGTTGCTTTTTTCCCCTCATTATTGCTGCTTTTTGCTTGAAGACAGATTAATTCTGTAAACTCTGTTTATCATGTGCCGTTGCCGCATCCTGGTCACTTTGGTAGTCAGCCAATGATTAGACTCATATTCCCTAAAAGCCTCCAATCATTAATTCTCCACGCATTTTATGGGGCTACATGTGCTGTGATATACCTTTAGTGTTCCTAAAGCCAGTTTATAACTGCATTGGCTTTCACCTCCTGACTGCCCAGAGCCTCAGGTCAGCTGGAAGTGAGGAGTAGGAACTTCCTAGAGGAGGTCTTGTCAGGGCATATGCACTACCTTACCTCTGGATCCCTAAGAAGGTGTCCACTTGTTAAAATATCTCATTTCACAATTTTCCATCTATTTTCATGAGCCTCCTCTTAACTTCAGCTGGAAATGTGACTTGTGGTTACAGCATTAAACAGTCCCAGGAATTGTAACCAGCCTTTGTCCTAAGGATACAGCTGTTATGATCACCTAGCTCAAGCCCAAAGCCAAGAGAGATGGAGACCAAACCTTGAGCATAGAACTTTCCTGGGAACTGTGAGGCAAGTTGTGTCGGGACAGTTCTCTGAGAAGGCCGCTGGTCATTCCAGCCCACCTCTCTTGCTCAGTGTCTTTTCAGCTTGGGATGCTCCCCCTTTGTAAGATGGCAAACTAGGAAACTAAATTTTCAGTGCTATGGAGCTCATTGTTCTTATGGTAATCAGTTATTTTCCTTGTGTAAACACTTCTCAGACTGCTAGTTTTTAGTTAGCTCAGATTGCTGAAAAAGTTTTTTTTTTCACAACATTTTGCTGATGCTTAGATGCTCGTGTGGAGCAGAGCACTTTGAGAAGTGCTTACTGCGCTGTTCTGGCATTGAGTCTTTTGAGTAGAGATATGGAAGTCACTATCAAGGCCAGTTTTTTGGAAGTCTATTTTACTCATGTCTAATGTTCTCACTTTGGCATGGGCATTGGTAAGTAGGATGTGATAACTGATCCCCCCAGTCATCCAGTTAAGGAAGACCTGAGATGATCAGAGGAGCCAACCAAGGCCAGAAGTTCAGAGAATCAGAAATAACAGATGGCGTAGCCATGGAGGAAGCCTGACTGAGTGTAGAGGAATTCTCTCATGTCTGCTTTTTACACACCCACCCCCAATTTCCTCCATATACAACCTTGGGGGCATGCACAGTACGGTACACAAAAAGCAGAGAATGGGGCAAAAATAGCTATGATACCAATATGTTATGAAAATAAATCATATAGTAATGTGTTTTAAAAGCACTACATTGCCTCATATAATCTTATAACTGGGCAAGATAGGAACAAGATAACAAGCATGTAATGTACATAGCAAGCAGTTGGAATCTCAGTAGGCAGCTGCTTTCAGTGGTAGGACTCCATAATAGGTCGAGATGCTACAGAGGTCTTCTCGTCTGTCACTAGCAGGTTAAGCCTGTCAAAGGTTGTGATGGTTTCCCCTTTGTGTTTGTTTTCTGGGACGGCTTCACTGTGACCTAAACACACAATCCTGCTGCCTCAGCCACCCACATACTGGGATTGCAAGTATGTGCCACCACACCTGGCTCTAAAATACATTCTAGACTCTTCCCATCAGCCTGGAGCATGTGGAGGCCTGCTGAAAACAGAACGTCTAGAGGGCAGCTATGCCTAGAAGGCTGTGGTGCATTGTAGTGGAACCAAAGAAAGCACACTGCTCTTCTTACAATGTAAAAATTATACTGGAGATGAACCCCAATTCTACATGGGCCAGAGATGTGCTGGTGTAGATTAAACAAAAAAAATCCAAACGAGACAAACAAAAACAAGCAGCAAAGTGGCTCCTGTGGTAAAGCAGGAAAAACCCCAGTGATCGGAGAAAGATAACTCAGGCCCTGTAACAGATCATGCGGATTCTGAAACAGCATTCCTACACAGACCACCGGACACAGAATCTGTGTGATGCTGTACTCTGCATGGGTTTAACTAGTGAAAGTAAATAAATAAAAATGTGGATTCCTAGAGGAAAATTTCCCCAGCTCTGGCCAGTTGGGTGAGACTGAAAGAGTATGCTCAAGATTCAGGATTTTATCGTTGTGAAGAGAACCGTGACCACAGCCACTCTCGTAAAGGAAACCATTAATGGGGCTGGCTTACAGTTGAGAGGTTGAGTCCACTGTCATCGTGGTGGCGCAGGGTGCTGGAGGAAGAGCGGAGAGCGCTCTGTCCTGTCTGCAGACAGCAGAGGTAGACTGTAGCACACTCCGCATAGCTTGAGGAGAGGAAGCCTCAGAGCCCACCCCACAGTGACACACTCTTCCAACAAGGCCACACCTCCTAATAGTGCCACTCCCTGTGGGGGCCACTTTCTTTGAAACCACCACAGACACTTTGCAACACCAAAAATACAAATGATCTTCTAATGTGGGGACCTCAAAATCCATATTCTGTTAGTTTACTGGAAAATTTTGAGGACTGATCATTGCAGAGTTGAGCTTCGCACCTGTTTTCCAGCAGGTGTCAGCATTACTTTAAACATCGACCATGGTCGGCTCTGTGGAAGGGGCCGCCTCTGCGCTCACAGCAGGCTGTTGGCATGGACTGATGGGAATGTGCCATGTCTGTCTAGAGCTGCAGTCAGTATTTTACCGTCTACACTTCATTGTGGTGATCATCTATGGGAGTACTAACCTACAATAACTAAGGAACAAAAGCTTTCCATTCTCAGAAGACTCTAAATATTTTAAAGAAACTGGGTCAACAGGGGGCAGCACAATCTTAGGATTTTTAATTTTGATCATGACCATTCAGAACAAGACACAAATTTCCTGTGGTAGGGCCATTGTCAAACATAAAATCCATCTATGTCAAATAAGTTATGATTTATAGCCCAACTATATAAAGCAGATAAAGTGATAGTTTATTTAAAAATAGTACTTTATAGTATTTACTTATATTAAACACTAAAAATAACAGACTTACTTTAAACAAAAAATTTATAAGAAAATTTTCTAGAAAGTACTATGGCAGCCTTCCATTTACAGATGAGAAAATTGAACCCTATTAAATCTTACAGCACACCAAGGTCACATAAGCACAGAGTCTTAGTCTTGCACAAGAGCTCAGCGCCTGAGAACCCACAACTGCACAGTGGTGAGTAGTGCACTTTGGTGTCATTGCACCACTGATATTCAGTCCTGTCCACTTCTTTGGCTTTCGTTGCGCATCTTAGAGGAAATGCTGATTTACACTGGTGGATTAGAAATGATAACTTCAAGTCCTTATTCTGCAACCTCCAAATTTGTGTTAATTAAGTAAATGTCAGGAAGATGTTTAGCACATGGTAGAAAGGGCAGCACGTTGAATCCGATAGAAACGAATGTTTTGCTACTTTTTTAAAAAATATTTATTTATTTATTATGTATACAATATTCTGTCTATGTGTATGCCTGCAGGCCAGAAGAGGGCACCAGACCTCATTCCAGATGGTTGTGAGCCACCATGTGGTTGCTGGGAATTGAACTCAGGACCTTTGGAAGAGCAGGCAATGCTCTTAACCTCTGAGCCATCTCTCCAGCCCCCTTGCTACTTTGTAATATGTTGGAAAGCAGTGTAGTGACACAAGCAGTGGATATAGCTATCGCACACCGTCCGGGTGAGCTAAAGCGTGAAGACACTGATTACTCACTGGAGTCCTGGCTTGCAGTGAGCAGAGAGAAGCCCGTGTTCCACATCTGCTTACCTTACACTGTGCTGCTTCTCCTATTACTCACTTCGTTCCCCTGTTGCTTGTATCTTCTATTTTAAATAGCTATACTTATATTTTAAAAATGAAATCTAGTAGTATCCAGAAAGTACAGTTTTCGGTAACAATATCATCCAAAATATAAATAATGTTTGGAAGTAGTTCAGGGGCTAGGGGCTTCATAGTCTAATTGCCATTTGAATTCACTTTCTAATAGTAAAAACATATTACACATATTCAGATAATCTCATTTAGAACATTCATTAATAGAAACACTCTGTGCATTTAAAATATACCACTTGGAGGCTGGAGATGTGACTTAGCAGCTAACAGCACACTTTGCTCTTGCAGGGGACTCAAGTTTGGCTCCCAGAGACCATGTCAGGTGGCTCACAAACCCCTTTATCTCCAGTTTGAGGCACCTACATTCATATGTACAGATACACACAATTAAAAATTAGATTTTTAAAAGAATACACCAACCTGTGCAAGAATAACCAATTGTAGTTCACTATATAATCCAGTGGCCACTTTGAACAAGCTTACCCTCCAATGTGTCTGTGAAGTCATGTCTGGAGGGCAGAGCTATTACTAAGGTAGCAGCCAGCCTGTGTTGCAAAGGCTCAGAAAGGAAGCTTTTTCATTTTTCAGGAATATAATGGCCCATATAGGACAGGAAGTAATTACCTTAGAGCCAGTTCCTGAGTGTGTTAAAGCACTAGTAACAGGAGTCCTTATGGTTATTTCTGCTGTAACATGTCCACATTGCCAAAGCTGATTGTAATGCAACCTTTTTTTTTTCTATTTTGTTTTGTTTTGAAATGAGTCTCACTTAGCCCAGGATGTCGCTGAACTCAGTGTGTAGCTGAAGTTGACCTTGAAGTACTCTCCCTCTTCCTGCCACCTCACAAGTGTGTAAAATATGTGGGGAGGCATTTGCTAATAGCATAGCCAAGGAGTTGTGATCCCTGTCTGGACACTCAGCTGTGCTGTGTGAAATTCCCCTGATTGTTGTGACAGATGTGTTCCATGCCAGGTCAGGTGCATACAGCTGCCCATCAGCGTTCACACTCTGCAGCCATCAGCTTAGGAAGTGCCTACTGGGGCACCTGGGGTCTGCCTGGGAGGCTGGAAGTGTGAACCAGCAGTGAGGTCAGCAGTTGGGGTGCAATGCAGTGGGTCGGCAGAAGTGCTCACCTGCCTGCTCGTCTGACAAGCCCTTCTTGTGCCTCCTGACATCTCTCTAAAGCCAGCCTCAAATTCTGAGACATTGAATCCCACAGCGTTTGGTCCTGTTCCACATTATTTTGTCATGCACAGAACGGGCTTGCCACAGCTTTCCTGCTGAGTCTTTCCAAGTAGCTATTTTGTTATATTATTGTTTCAGCAACTATGAGAATGCGGACACAAAGTTCAGTCACAAATAAATTGGGATTATGAGATATGTTTTTACTGAACAGCTGGACGTGGTGGCACATGCCTTTTTATCCCAGCACTGGGGAGGCAGAGGCAGTCTGATCCCTGTGAGTGTGAGGAGCCTGCCCTATAATAGTAAGTTCCAGACCAGCCTGAACTATGTAGTGAGAGCTACACAACAACAAACCACTGAACAGCCTGAAAATATAAGTATTGTATTAACTACTGCGGTGTAATTGATTTTTCTGGTGGGTTCTATCCCTACTGCTTTTATTTCTAAGTGAAATTGGTTTTATTGCTATTAAAGAAACCAAACCTATGATATACAGAATTCCCACAAAAGTAAGTCCATGGGAAGTGAACTTACACTTTGAAAAGCTTAAATCTGAAGAAATGGCCCACTGAATGACAACAGCATCCCCAAAATAACAATGTTTGGGCACTCTATAGTTCACCTACCACGCTGGGGACATTTCTAGACAACACAGGCTGTCGAGGAGTAAAGAGATAAGAGAAGAAATGAACAGAAGACAACAATATTGGGGAAAGAGACGCAACCAATGAGCAACTGAAACTGCTAGAATGCATGGGTCCTTAAAACCCAACCAGATGGCTCCATGGGTAAAGTGCTGCTGGGCAAACATGGGGACTTGAGTTCAGATCCCCAGGGCTCCAGCAGTGCTATGGGCAGAAGAGATAGGAGGACAGACTGGCGTACACAGCAGTGAGCAAGAGACCCTGTCTCAAAGTAGAAGACCAGACTGACACCAGGGTTGTACCCTAACCTCCACATATATTCTGTGGCTGTGCACTCACATAGGAGCACACGTGCACACAAGTTAAAAGAGTACCTTTTTGTTTTTGTTTTTGTTTTTGTTTTTTTTCGAGACAGGGTTTCTCTGTAGCTTTTGGAGCCTGTCCTAGCACTTGCTCTGTACACCAGCAGGCTGGTCTTGAACTCACAGAGATCTGCCTGCCTTCCTTCCAAGTGCTGGGATTAAAGGTGTGTGCCACCAACACCTGGCTAAAAGGCAGGTGGATCTCTGTGAGTTAGAGGCCAATATGGTCTACAAGAGCTAGTTCCAGGACAGGCTCCAAAACTGCAGAGAAACCCTGTCTCATAAACAAAACAAAACAAAACAAAACAAAAAAGAACTTTATAAATAGTAAAATAAAATAAAAGAGTGCCTTTTAAGGAATTTCTAAGGCATGAGAAATTTAAAGGGCAGACTGAAAATGCTGAGCATGTTTTCTAAGAACTCCAGAATGAGAAACAAGTTATGAAAATGGACAGCTCATCCGATGGAGGAAATATGGCCCCAAATGGGAAGACTGAAATTGCTCCACATCGAAGAGAACAGCAGTCAAATAATGAAACTTCAAAGGTAGAAGGAAAATGGTCCAAGTGAGCACAGGGACTGTGTGATGGAGCAACAGTCACTACCCCAGGCTTCCCAACAGCCCTGCGGAAGGCAAGGACCATGCAGGGGTGCAGAGTAACTAGAAATCTCCATTCTCATACCGTCTAAACCATCACTCAACATGGAGAGGAAATTACAGATATTCCCAGGCAACCCAGAGACCTCCACTCATAGATCATTGCTCAAATAATGATTATAGCACACATTTGTCAGGAACACATTGTGTTCAAAGGAAAGAATGAAATAAAAGGCTGTTAAACGCATAGAAAAGTCTGTATAAGCAGAAGTAGGTTAAGCCTAGAAGCACTGGCAAGGACACAATTATTTCAGCTACAATAGGGTCAACTTACTATATGCTTGTCCAACCTCTGCCCAATAATCCTAAAATATGTGCTTTCTTTAAATAGCCATAGAACATCCATAAAAGCCAACTATATGCTACACGAAAGGAAGTCCTCCACAAATATCATGAACCACTATCATAAAAACTTCATTCTTTAACCACATTGTAATGAAATGAGAAAATGGTTCAACAAAGACCTCTAAAGTGTCCAGCATATTTGCCATATGTTCTAGGTTTTTGGTATACATTAATGAGAATGGAATTTTATCCTCTACTGAATGTATCTCCAAGAAAGGCTGAGCGCATGTAACAACACTGCGGTGGGTGTGTGGTATGCAAGCATTGGAAAGTACTGTTTAAATGGAGGTCAGGGTGAGGGCCAGGAGTGTGGCTGTGCATGGAGACCTGGTGTAGGTAGGAGGCCGCCACGTACAACCTGGGGAGAAATGCTGCATACGCAAGAGCAGCCACCTGGGTATGGAGCATTTGTGCTGAGTTCCAGATCATGAAGCTAAAACACCTCAATTGCAGAGTAGAGAGGAGGTTATAAGAGGCCATTTCCCACCCAGATCTATGTTTCCCAACACACACACACACACAAATTAAAAGCATTTTGAGTTAACCCTGGATCAGAGAATAAGACATGGCAGAAGTTCAGAATGTTTACAATAAAAAGCAAAAGCGCTGTTCATCTTGTGGAGTATACTTCCAACAACTATGTTTGGTCTTAAATGCAAAGCCAGCCATGGTGGTACACTTGTAATGTCAGCACTGGTAAGATAGAGGATTAAGAGTGCTCGGGACTAGAGGTGTGTGCCGCCATGAAGATAAAGTTGAAACTGCCAGGCAGGCCTTGAACTTGCCATTCCCTTGCCTCAACTGAGAAGCTGGGGTGACCGCCCTGAGCCACCGGGCTCTGTTCCCTCTTTTCCTCTTGCTTGGTGAGGAGCCTAAAAGAGGTCATCGCAACTGGGGCATCACCCTGCTCAGAGCATGGGTAATGGTCCCCACAAAAAGCCCTTGAGAGGGAAGCAGGGGCAGATGGCTCAGTTGATCATGCTTTAGTGATCAAACACTCGTATCTTTCTCTTATGGCCACAGTGCCGATTTTATCTGAGGTACTCAACCTGCCACTGCATTGTCTATTTTTGTTACTATAATAAAATACCCAAGGCATCAGTATAGAAAAGGGGTGTGTTTAGCTCATAGTTTTGGAGGTTGAAAGGCCCATTAGCATGGGCCAGACTCTGTGAGGGTCTCTCTTGACTGCAGCACATCATGTGTGTTTCAGGGGACAGAGAGCGTCTTCCCTCTCCATCCCTAGAATTCACCTGAGTGACCTGTTTGAAACACCAGTCTTATGCCATTAATTTATAACATTGGAGTTTAAACTCCTGTATAAGTTGGGAGTGGGGACCATGTTCAACCCATACACAACTTTTTCTCCCAAACTCTTAAAGTGATTTCCTGGCCCTGACTATCCAGTTCTGCAGGCCACAAGCTCTCAGAAAGCTTGTTCTCTTTCTCACAACTCAGAAAGAGAGTGCCTGAGGGGACAAGCCTGGGGAAGAGAGGAGGAAGGACAGTGTGGAGGGGGGGGAGCCTGGACCCACTGAGCTTCCTGGGTCACTTACAACCTGAATCACACCAGTGCAGCCCAGTTTGAGGCAGACTGTCTTCCGCCGCTTTCCTTTGCAGCTCCACTGGGTATTTCTCTAGCAGCCCCGCCTGGCTGCTCGCGCTCTCCTGAAATCGCCTCTGGTGTCCAGGACGAGCTTGTCTTACTTGGCAGTGCCCTTTGTGCTCCCATCACCCGTTTCTGGTGTAATGAAAACTTTTCATATATAAATAAAATTGGAATATGAATGCTGTCTTCCAGCCACAGTGAGAATAAATTCAAGAGATTATTTAAATTTACATTAATTATTATACAGTTCAGTTTAAACTTTAACATTTTTTGTAAGTAGACAGGTAAGCTAAATCTACTTAGTGCCAGTGAGAAGCCCAGTATGTTTAGTCTGTGGGAATTCTGTTGCACATCAAATGGCTATTCTAGATGTTTGCTTGATTTAAAGCTATAAACACCATTAAGGCTCTGCACGATGATTTTGGGTGCCATTAACACCTTAGAGAGTTCACTCATCTGTCAGGAATTTTAAGATTTTTTTTCTCTCCTCACAGCACTGATAATAATTCTTCACCCTCTGGCAAAAAGAGGAAGTATTAAAATTAAAGTCTTATGCAAGGTAGGGGATGTTGACTTTTGGGAGCATCTGGTGCCCTTCATTTATGCCAGCTTAGTATTGGTTCAAATTTGTGTGGCTCCAGATTAAATTACCTACAGTTAGTGGCACCTGGGCAAGCCCTGTTCTAAACTCATGACAGGGTCTGCGGGATAGACCAGAGGTAGGATGAAGGAGGCACATCAGCGTGGAGTCTACTCTTGCCCCTCGCTCTGTGTGCCGCCTCTCCATTTTTCAGTCTCTGTGGGCTCCTTGGACACTGCCTTATGCAAGGCCGTCCACTTCCCACACTCTACGGTGGAATGCAGGATGAACTCGTAGAGGACAGCCTTTCCTGTGACTCAAGTGCTGTGGGGTTACACTCAGGCCGACTCAATAAACTGTGATCATTGAGGATCTTAACACTCATCCTGTGGTGCTCAGCAGTAACGTGGCCAGGGAGGTGTCTGTCTCCCCAGAAGCACTCCTGGTGGCATTACGCTTGGCTGACAGACAGCTATGGGTTCACATGTGTTCTAGCAGACTCAGGAAGTGTGTTCAGGCATGCTTTTGACACCATCTTCAGAAGCGACGATTAGCCTGACTGAAACTAGAACTGTTTTCTTCTCCAGCTGTCAGAGAAGATATCAAACCATGGGATTTTACTCATGATTTAGGTATACAAACTATATGTTCCTGTTGGCTCCTGCTCTGTAATTTTGAGGTATATTTGAAAAATGATATTTTATCTTCCTGAAGGCTAGACTAATTAGTTTGCTCAGATATGTGCTCATTCTTTTTTATTACTTTACATAGCCGAGAGTAGATTTAAATTTGAAGATTTATCTAAAACATTAAAAAACTTAAGATTAAAAAATTTAGTATGTGCATATATACAGTTGTGTGTGGATGTGCTGCAGTGCAGGTCTAGGGACCAGTGGGCAGCTGCCCTAAGTCATTCTCACCTGACGCCAGCTAAGATTCATGGATCAAACTCAGGTTACTGAACTCCCATCCAGGAGTCTTTTCCTGCTGAAGCATCTCTCCAGCTTGAAGAGAGATAGCTTGAAATTTAAAAATTATTTAATTACATTGTTACATGGAGTAGCCTCCTCTTTCCCTCCTCCCTCCATCCTCCCTTCCTATCTTCCTTTCATCTTTTCAGTCATTATTTCCTCTCTCTGTTCCTGTTATTCTAGCTCATGGCATTTCTATGGGAGTCTTCCAATAAAATTCTGAATATTTGTTTTATCGTTGTGTGTGTGTATATATGTGTGTGTGTGTGTGTTTTTATATCAAGCAATCCCTTCTTAAACCTTTTTCTTATAAAAAATCCAGTTCACTTCAAAAAAGGGGAAAAAATAGAAATGAGACCACCCATTTATCACAAATATATACAGGTAAAATAAAAACAAAGCCATTGCTCTGGGATCATCTGTCACACCCCTCTAGAATTAAGCACAATTTACATGTATATTAATCACTTTCTTGCTGTTCTTTGTCTCCCCGCCCATCACACTTGAGAAGCACGGGTTTAGTTTGCTAGCCATCCTTCAGGTTGTGTGGTCTGGGCTTGTTTCTAACACACAAATGGAAGGACGTTAATGGGTGATCTTCTAGGACCAACATTTCAATTACACTTGTAACATTATAATGGTTTTTACTGCAGTGAGGTACACCAGTCACTGTATGAGCTTACCAGAACTCTCTTGTTCTGCCTTTTGGGTCTGGGGTGAGGAATGTCTCTCTGGGCATTATTCTTTCTTATCTCTTGGTGGCACTCCATACATCTTCACTGGGAATATATAGATTAGGATTTCAAAGCCAGGGGTATGTATCTCTGGCATTTTTGAAAGTAGATCTGCTTATACCCCACCAAAAAGGGGGTGGCTCCCACTCCTCTATGTCCATGCCACCCTAGGTATTCTTTTTGCCCATCTGTTGCACAGGTTCTAATTGGTATTAATAATAAAAACCCGGAGACAGATGTTAGAGGGTGATAGCTAAAGGATCAGAGAAGCAGAGCAGCCAGCCTTACCTTACCTCTATGACTCTCAGTCCCCAAAGAGAAACTGAGTTCCTTTCTCCACCCAGCCATATCAATTCCTGTCTGTACAGACCTCCAGACCTCTATGGTTAAATAATGGCTAGCTCCTCTCTCTGATCTTCAGGCAAGCTTTATTTGTTATAGTACAAACAAAATATCACCACATTTCCCCTTTTTGTCTAAAATAAAAAAGGTTATAACTAATATAAGAAAAACTATATATAAGTACAATAACTATAATATATACAGGTAAATACATCAACAATATCTAGTCCATTAGCAACTGACAAATTCAGAGGAAAATACTCCATATCTGTCTAAAAGTTTGTACCTAATTCACTTTTTATTCTAAATTGCATTACCAAAACTATCTTTTAATGTCTCTCAACTATACACTTTATACTTCTTTAGTAAAATTCTTTTCTGAATGTGGCAACAAAGGAGAACTATAACTACAAAGTCTTAAACTCTATCAGAATCCTGAGAAGGAAATAATACTGAGTAAGCAGGAAGTGCAAGCAAGCAACTTCCAAAAAATGTGAGAAATGACAGAAACAGCTGACTGCCTGAACAGTCACCTAAAGTTCCTCTGCAACATTGGGGCATCCATCTTCAGCTTACAGGCCTAGACTATTCTACAGACTTTTCTATAAAGCAGGATTCTTGAGGGACTGTCCTACCTTGTCCTGGCAAGGCTTAGCAGTCACTCTCTTTGTGTCCCACATGTCCAATTTGGACAGCATACTGTCAGCAGTTGAGGCAAGGGCACTTTCTTGCCCAGTTGCTAACTTTTGGCACAAAGAAAGTAAACTCCATGGGGAGTTTCTTTGATGCCCATCATCTTCTCTGAAGTAGACTGGAGCAGACATGTCTCATTATCATAAAAAAAGAAACCTATGTTATTCAAACACCTTAAATGCTATATTCTGTAAATCTCTGAAGTGTTTGAAGATGACCTGTCTATCTAAAATATATCTTTTTGACCTTGGAAACATACCTAATATCACAAAAAATTTGGTTGTAACTATTAACTATTTACTTGCATTTCTTTGTATGCTAAGTAATTGGTAATAATAACTTTTTAAGGACAAGAAATTTGCAATACATTATCAAATGAGCTGTATAGGTACAATACCTTGAACAAGTTTTAAAATGTATGTGCATTATGTTCTAACAAAATTAATCTCAAATTTGTATCAATATACAAAGATTCATATCAGTGTAAAATATTTAAAACAAGTATTTGCTTTTTTGTTTAAAAGTAGATTCAGTAATGTACCATTCTGTCCTATTTCTATATCCCTCTTTTTTCTTTTCAGAGTAAACTCAATAATCTATCTTTATATCCTACTGTATCTATAGCCCCTCTTTTTTTCCAAACAGGAACTCTGAATCTATTTTTTCCAGACTATTACCAATAACACCTTTGAACCAATTCCCTTAAACTGTGGCAAATATTTATAACCCAATGAAAGACCAAAAACCACCCACCCCATCTCTTGGTAATGTGGGCATTGTGTTCTTCCTGCTGTCGGAGGACAGCAGCATCTTTAGGGGAATCCTGAAAAGAAAAATTTGGGTTAATTGTCAAGATGTACCATTTTATTGGGGACCTCTGTGATGTAGGTGGGTCTTCTTTTTATGTGTTGCTTTCATTGGTTAATTAATAAATAAACTGCTTGGCCTGATAGGTCAGAACATAGGTGGGTGGAATAGACAGAACAGAATGCTGGGAAGAAGGGAAGTGAGTCAGAAACCGTGATTCTTCAACCCAAGACGGATGTAGGCTAGAATCTTCCCGGTAAGCCACCACCTCGTGGTGCTAACACATTAATAGATATGGGTTAATCAAGATGTGAGAGTTAGCCAGTAAGAGGCTAGAGCTAACGGGCCAAGCAGTGTTTAAATGAATACAGTTTCCATGTTATTATTTCCCAGACTAAGCTAGCCTTGCAGGAGCCAGGCGGGATGAAAAGCAGGCCTGCTTGCCTTATCACTACACCTCCGAGTGCAAGCCTCAGTCCCTTTCAGGGTCCAGAATAAGACTCATAGCAAGCACAGGACTTAAATCTGAGGGTGAAACGAACTCTCCTATACTACATACTTTTTCTGCATCCATTTCTTTATTCTTCTGCTGTTCTCTTTTAATTCTGTAAAGCTTTTAGTTTATATACACAGGCAAAATAAAGGCAATTCTCTGAGTTTAGATGTCCCTTTATCTTTGAAGGTTCCTAATGTGATCTATATGAAAAAATCCTTTCCTAATTGCATGTCCTGACAAATGGAAGATAGTTGCAGGGAGGTGGCTTCTAATTCATCTCAAGGAACAAAAAAAAGTGGAGATTAGACTGTGGGAACCAAGGTTATTGAGTGCTTGGCTAAATTTTCCACTGGAAGTCCCACAGATTTGGGGGGGATGACCCAATATACCCATTCATGAGAAAGAATCGTGCCCAATAATCCATACTCTGCTGAATCTTACACCAAGGGAGAGTGCTAATGGTTTCACAAGAGATCCACTGTGAGAATCAGTCAATATGTAAAAGGTGGTAGGCCCGGCCCCCTGCGAGCTGGGTTTGCCTCCATCAGAATGTTTGTTCTGGTGCGTCAGCCTTCTGCCATATCAGCTGAAATCTCACTGCATGACTCCTGCAGAACACAGCATCATTTGCTGTCCAGTCTCTGCATAGTGGGTAAGTACAGACTTGTCTAAAGTCCTGGCTAGAGTAATCTGTGAGGCTGTATCATCTCAGCTAGCCAACTCGAAATTCTCCTGAGCAGTTTGTAGAACAAAGCCAATATTTAGGTGGTATTTTCAGCTTAGTGGTATTATCATAGTCCTGGAGGAATCATCATTATGGGGCCTCATTCTCCTTTTGGAGATTTCAAAGGTCACTGTTAGGCATGGTTTTGGTTCACTGCAGAAAACTTATTTTAAGCGTCATATGCAGTAGGTCTCAAAAAGGTTAAAGGATCACTATTGGTTATGTGCATCCAGAGTACAAAAACTTAATTCCCTCTTACTTGATAGGCACTCAAACCCGAAATCACGTATAGGAAGGTAGATAAAGCCGTTTTCTGAGACTAGTACTTTATATGATCATTAATATCATGACAGACAGTTTAAGATTATATATAAGATATGTGTATATTAACCTTATAAACTTGGAAATAATATTTATATCTTAAGAAAAGCCTTAAAGAATCTAAATAAGAACAAAGGATTATGAGATTAGTGGCAATACAATAGTCCCTAAATTTTTGTTTTTCTTCTTTTCCATATCATATGGCTCTTCTGACATGAGACAGGGATTTTGGATTTTACTTTAACAAGCATGCTTGGGCTTAGAGAAGGAGAGACCCATGCTCTAACTCCAAAGCCATCTTTAATTTTTAACTGGACTGGGACTATGAAAAGACCATTTGCATTATATGACTGTAGAGAACAGCAGAAACAAACATTTGGGAAGGTTTATGAAATTTTATCCTGTTGGAAATGTGATATACCAATAGGCCAATTTACTCCTTTTCATGGAACTTTTTTTCTGGATGATTTGTCCTTTTTCTTCAGATGTCTCATTTGTCCAGTAGTCCTCAGATTCCTTAGCTGGCTTCCTTTATTCTCCTGAAAAGACAGAACAAAACTCTTCCCCAACCCTAATTTTGGAAAGGTTCCCTTTTGGCGAGTTTTATCTGATCAAATGAGAAGCATTTGTCAGTTTTATAGGTGAATTTAGATCAAATGGCCATGCTGCTTCATGAACTATCACCTCTTCAGTTAAGAGGTCTCTCATTCAAATCAAATCTTTATAAATTTTGATGGTATCCATAGCTTTTCTTCTTCTTTGGAAACAAAAGCAAAACCTCTTCTCCAACATAACACATGTCCTGGTTTCCATTCTGAGTTCAATACATCTTTAAAGTATATCAGCTGATTTAATTCTTTAGTTTTTTCCTACTATCCAATGTCTGCAACTGTTGTTCCTTTCTCGTTAGCATTTGGAAAACTCAAAGTTAATAAGGCATTGTGCAATCTGTTCCTTGATGGTCTTTATTACCCCTTTCTATTTATTTAGTTTATCCTTTAGAGTTCAGTTTGAGCTTTCTACAACTGCTTGTCATGTAGGATTATGTCATATACCTGTAATATGCTTTATATTGTAAAAAGCAAAAACCTGTTTTATTTTATTAGAGACATGCTAGACCATTGTCTGTATTTGTACAGGTATATCCTGGATAGCCATAACTTCTAGCAAATGTGTGATTACCAAATCAGCCTTTTCTGAATTCAAAGCAGTTGCCCATTGAAGACCTGAATAGGTATCGATGGTATGGTGCACTTCTTCACCTCTGATGATGGTCTAGTTTTCAAGGAAACATGCAGCTACATCAGTTTTCTTATGGTTATGTATGCATAGTAAATTTTACTATTTTTTTTTTGCTTTTCTGCCTCTTTATTTTAGATATTGGCATAAGAATGGCAGATAATTTTGTTTATCTATCAACACATGCCAATCTTTGTCTTTAATAATATAGTTGAGATGTTTACTGTAAATAAATCTAAATTCACACCCATGTTTTAAGGTTGATAACTCTCATTACCATGCATATGTTGAAGAAACTGTGGAATTGTTGAGATGGCTCAGTGGGTAAAGGCTTCTGTGCTGACAGCTTGACGACCTGAGTTCAATCCATGGGCACACAGTGGAAGGAGAGACCAGCCCTGCTGGCTGCCCTGTGACTTTCAGAACATACTGACCACATGCATTTGTGTGGGCACGGGCACAGGCACACGGGAATGAATGAATGAATAAATGAATGATTAAAATAAATAAATAGAGTTTATTGCAGGAATATCATCTATTACTTGACTGAAATGTCTACAGACTATTTCTAATTGAGTGTTTGGGAGTATGGTGTGTGTTCCCACCCTTGTCTTTTTCGTGATGTGATTTCAATACACACAGCACTGCCATTTTATTTCTCTTGTTGTACTTGGTGGTGGTAGTGTTTGAGACAGGGTCTCACCATAGCTCTGGCTGGCCTGCAGCTCATTGTCTAGACAGAAGAGAGCCGCCCGCCTCTGCATCCTGCGTGCTGTCCACCACACCAGCCAATGGTACACTTTATGATCTGTGTTTTGTAAAATACTGTAACATTTCACATTTGCTCCCCAGGGCTGTGACTCCCAGGTGAGCTTGTCAGAAGTGTCCTGTGGTGAAAGTACATCCTCCTGTCAGTCCCTTGAACACGGCTCCGTTCCAGAGATCCTCATTGGGCTCCTTTACAATGCCACCACGGGACGGCTATCAGCAGAAGTCATCAAAGGCAGCCACTTCAAAAACCTGGCAGCAAACAGACCACCCAGTGAGTGAAAACCAACTATGTTTACTTAATGCTTTCTGCACTTAGGGGCTTCACATCGTTTTAGTCTTAACCAATCACAATGAAACACTGAATCATCAGCCAATCTGTTTCATGTTTTCTATTTCCAGTCATTTGGGAAGTAGAAAATGTGAAATTCAAAATATTAATTGTATGGGAACATAAATTTTAAGTTTTTATAGTCTGCAGAATAAATTATTCCTACTATAGCCATTATCTTTTAATGCCAGAAGAAGTTACAGGACTTGAAAAAATGACTACTATTCACAATGAAAGAAATACATGCAGCTTCTGTTAGTTAGAGATTAGTGTCGTATTTCCTGTCCGTGTGCAGTATTCTGAACTAATGTATCTACTCCTGTATTTCCCTTCCTTTACCCTTAACACCTCATGAAGAAAATATTTTCTCGAATTTTCTTCTGTGAAATCACAGGTGTTGCGGATGTAGTTGAGTGGGTAGCATGTGCTTAGCATGTGCAGGCCTAGGTTTTAGCACAGCACCACACAAAAGTAAAAAACAAAATCATCCCCCTACACAACCAGCTGCCTTTTCTTCCCAGTACAAATGAGATCAAGACTGAGTGGGAGTGAGGGGCATTTGTCTGCTCTGACTGTCCCTGTCCTCTCCTCTGAAGATGAGAGTAGGTGTGGGAGGTGCAGAGAAATTGTCCCACCCCGCTCTACTGTTGATGTCTGTGAGCCAGTTCTAAATGGGCACAGAACAGCTCCTCTAAATTTCTGTAGATTAAACCTGTTCGTGCCCTGACTGAAACTCTGAATAGAAATTGCGAGTGATTAATAGCTTAAATTTGTTTACGGATTTCTAAGAGACTTCCTTAATACACTGTTAATCAGGGTGCAGGCAGAGGGGGAGCTTTTTCTATCCTTTACATTAGTTTTGCTTTTAAATGCCATAAAAATCCATTGTTCAATGCAGGTGAAACATCATTAAAAGATAATAGGTTTATGCCAAGAAGTGTTGGGACATGCATCACAGAATACATCTATCCGTAAATTGAGAAGCCTGGAGGGCAAGGCTAAAGAGATGGCTCGGCAGTGAAGAGCCCTGGCTGTTCTTCCAGAGAACTCAGTTTAATCCCAGTACCCACATGTTAGCTCCCAACCGTCCAGCGCTCTAGTTCCAAGGGATCCAGTCCACTCTTATGGCCTCTGCAGGCACCAGATACACACACGGTGCACAGACAAGCATGTAGCTAAACACTCACAGACACACAGAATAATAATTCAAAAATTTAAAAGAGCTATCTAAAGAGAAAAATTATAACCTCCATAGACAAATGGCCTGACCCTGCAGGCCTGTTTCTTAATAGGTAAAGTTAAGTTTCTATCTTTTACAGGGTAATTGTGAGAATCAGATCTGACGAAGGTACATAAAAGTGCATTAGTACCATCCACTCTCTCATCTCAAAGGAAACTGAGTGAGTAAAAGGACATTCTGAGACCAAGCAGGCTAGGGAGTGCAACTTGATTGTCTCCTTGCAAACACACTGAGACTCTCTCCACAAGGGGCTGGAGAGAGCCTGAACACATGTGAGCTTGTGAGGTCATGACAACCGCATGTGCTTATCTGAACACAAGACACAGACCCAATGACCGTGTAACACTGCACCACGAGACAAAGATGCACGTCAGTCTGTGCCTCCCACTTAAGATGGCTGTTCAATAAACGTTGACAAATTCTTAACTGGACATGTCAGGAGTAGCAAAATGAAATGATAGTGTGGCCTAGAAGCAGCACAGGGAGTCAGAATGAAGGGAGCAGATGCAGGGGTGGATAGGAAGCATGTTAAGACTGCTGTGTGCCTGCATGGAGTCTGTCCTTGGGGCAGAGGGGTGAGAGAAGTTGCCAATACTTTAGAATCAGATCCTCAGCCTCCGGTTGGTCAGTGTCTTTAGCTAGGAAGTCACTACTAAATAAGTGAAGCCAGCTTTTGAAATAGTGATATGAGGGTAAAGCATTTGTAAAAGACATGCCAGATAGCTGCTGAGCAAAACTGAAGACAGTTGTGTCAGCATGTCCTAAACCGTAGATTATAGCCCTTCACTGATACTCGGGGTCTGAACTGCTGTAAGCTGGGTAACCTCAGACCCCCCCTCCCCGAGAAACAGGAGCAGCAGCACTCACAAGCACGTATTCTGATAGCCGCATTTCGTTTTGCATAACTGAGTTCTTGATTATATTGGGAGTAATCAGACTATTTGAAATACTAAATGTTGCATGGGTAAAATTAAAATATAGCACAATAGTAGTGATCCTATAATGATTGTATCCAATCTTTTATAGCCTGATAGTTTGCATGATTCTATATGTTCAATGTGCTTTAGACCAAGAAGATACCATTATAAATATGTCCCCCTCTTAAAACAGTGTAATTTTTGTTTAGGATTACACAATGATGTTAAATTTTTTTCATTCCTTGAAATTTATAAAACAGCCCTTTGTTCAACCCTCTACTTGAATTAAAATGCTAAAGTTTTGTGTTTTCCACTCAAGTGCACAGTGTTTCCTCTTTAATTCTGACCTTTGACCCTCTTTCACCCAACGATTGACATCTGGTCATTATTTCTTTTACTGCTTTCCACCCCCTGTTGTCAGATGGACTGTTCTGTTGTCTAAAACACTTGATAGGTGGACAGGTTTATATAATCCGAGGTGAGTTCCTGTAGAGGCTAATTGGATGTTGTCTTTTCATGCAAAACAAAATGCCCTAAAACTTGCCAGCAGTGAGACTGTCCACCATGTTGGTTTCCAAAACAATGCACATTTTTATCTGTGGTATTTTAAATGAAACTAACTTAGACTTTATCTCTGATTATGGATGATGGTATTCAGAATATCAACAAATGAGCAAAACCTTTTAAGATAAGTTATTTTTTATTTCTTTGTAGTTTGATTTATGATAGAAACAGATATCTCATGAGACCATTGCAATTATCTTTAATTGTGATATAAAGTACACATGATGGATCAACATGCTGAGACCATTTGCATGAGTCTAACAGACTTGGAAAGTCTTTAAAGAGAATATATCTCCCGTGTAAAAAGGCCTTGAAGTGTTACATTTCACTCTGTACACTAAACATCATGCCAGTGTCTTTGCAATTGATGAAAATAATTAAAATATCATTCTTAAAATTTTACATTAAATTATGCCTGAAAGAAACCCAATAGTATTTAACTATCCCCCATCAACCCCCCAAAAAGCACATTAAATGTACTCTTGCATGAAACTGAAAGAAAGTTTTACTTGGTTTGCTAAACATTGATTCCCTTTAAGACATTTGGCTTCATTTGGACCCTTGAATATTTTCAATGTGTATTTTAAAACCACATCCATGCAGAGATTCTTTTGACATTTCATCTTAAGCTGTTTCAGTGTCACCTTTGCGTTCTTGTCTTCCTCCTCCTCCTCTCCATCTGCCTCCATCTCTATTTGTTTGTTGACTCTCTTCTCTGAGAACAGTGGAATGCTGTAGTGTCGTGGCTAACTGAGCTTGCTAAGTGTCTATTGATGCTATGATGTCCTGCTTAGTGGAGTGAAATAGGGTGGTGATGGGCAGGGGAGGCAGGGGAGGCCGATGAGGGATGGGAGGGGGAAGGAAGGATTATGAGGTATACCTTTAAATTCCATTCCTAGAAACAGTGAGGCTAAGTCATTGCTACTATCCAAGACTTTCAGCCAACTTAGCATTCTTTATACTTGTCCCATATTTAATAAGCATCTGCATCAAAGCTGAGTTAGTTCAGTTTCCATCCAACATGGTATACACCATATCCTTATAAAGCCTGACTACCTCATCTTGGCTTTTATCATTAGAAAACTGTCAGTTTGTCTCAAATGATATTTGTGGTGTGTTGGTTTTCTTCCTTCAGATACATATGTTAAATTAACACTGCTGAATTCCATGGGCCAAGAGATGTCCAAGTGCAAGACATCCACCCGCAGAGGGCAGCCAAACCCGGTGTACAAGGAAACTTTTGTTTTTCAAGTGGCCTTGTTTCAACTTTCTGATGTGACTCTGATACTGTCTGTGTATAACAAGCGCAGCATGAAAAGAAAGGAGATGATAGGCTGGATTTCCTTAGGTCTCAACAGCTCTGGGGAGGAGGAGCTCAGACACTGGACTGCAATGAAGGAGTCCAAGGGACAGCAAGTGTGCAGGTGGCACACCCTGCTGGAGTCCTGAGCAAGGAGCTGCTCCCTGAAGAGTCCTCGTCGACACCCTGCCACAATGCTCCACTCTTTGGGAAGGACCATCAGTGCTGAGCTGAGGGAACGGGGCTTTGTCTCTGGTAGAGCTCTGTGAGAAACCAAGAAATTTGTCAGTGTCCAGCAGTCCTCCAGAAATTGAAGTACATGCTTTTGATTTGAATTTTATTTTATTTAGTGAAAAAGCTAGGAATTTTGTGGTGATTGTGGTTTTTAAACCAAAATTTCCATTGTAGCACTGCATATCATCGTCCACATACTACCCATAAAGCGTTATGTCGGCCAGTCCTTGGATGAAGCTCAGCGATCACGGTCACATCTCCAGGCTCGTTCACACTGATGATAGTTTCATCTCAGATGTGGTCCTCTGTGCCTCAGTCTTTCTTATAGTACTAAACCCAAGTGCAAACTTCCCCGAAGCAAAGTTTAAGCTTGGTTTCTTTGAAGTTTGTCTTTGCTTCTATTTATTTATTTATCTATCTATCTATCTATTATTTATTTATTTATTCCAAAGAGACTATGCCCCATTGGTCCCTTGCAAACTTTTCTGACTGTACTGCAGAAACTTCATAACTTTATGGTCGAGTCCTTTGTGTACTCTATGTCCCAATGGAGAAAATGGTAGAGCAAACTCTCATTTGGAATCGCTTTTATGATCAGTTTTCGCAGCTGTGTGATGTGGCAGGCATGGTGGGTAATTGTTGCAAATGGAACACATTCTAGTTAAAGGAGTTTTGACTATCTGTTCCTAGTGTTGAGCCTGCAGGCAGCATCGGAACAGGCTCCTGGGGTCCTTATTCACTCTGATTTCTTTGTGGTTCTCAGCTTTAATACAGTTAGGAGCATTCTGAGATCCCTGTGTTCTAGTGACTTGTGCTGGGTTTTGTGACGTCTTCAGCGTGATGTCACCCTGTGCCTTTCATGCAAGTTGACCTTGCTTACACAGCTGGGAAGCCGTATTTGCAAACTTGGCCTTCAGCACTCACAGGAGTGAAGCCCTCAGCTGCCATGCCAATGCCGCTCTCTGCAGCGTGGGAGGCAGCGCGCTTGCTGGCCTCCTCATGGTCGAGCACTTTCTGGTCTTGTCTTCATATTTAGAAACCATAGGCCAATTGGATATAACAGAAGCTATTTTCCTTTAGTTTTCCTTCTTACCTGACAGAAATGGTATGTCTATGCTTTACTAGAGCATGTTGTGTCTGTGAAATGGTTTTCCTTCTGCTCTTTCACATTCCTCGTTCAACCTGACAAAAATGTGTTATTTACCAACTAATGAAAAGTTGTGTCGCGGTTTGATCCCAGCTGAGCACTCTGTACTGTTACTGTGAGCTAGAATTCACCGAACCCAGACTAGCAGAGCCGCACACTGACGGGTAAGAATGTAATAGTACTGAAAGGCCTTAAACACACCCGGAAGGCTTTGAGCACCTACATTTTAGCTTAAAAGAAGGCATCTCTTTGCTTTCAAACACAGAATCTTAAGAGGAAAAGATACAGACAGAAAGCATGAAGTTAGTTAAAAGGCAGAAATTTCAGAGCCCAGCATAGTGGCTTATCCCTGTAATGCTAGTACTTGGAAGGCTGAGGCAGGAGGATTGCTGTGAGTTTGACAGTAGCCAAACCATCCTGGACTACAGAGTGAGAACTTTAAAAAAAAAAAAGTAGCATTAAAAAGACAGCATTAGGGCTGGGGATATGGCTCAGCCACTGAAGGCCAGGTTCACCACCAAAATAAAGAAAAGGCCCCTCTACCACTCGACTAGTGAGCATTCCAGGTCTGGTTTGGGGAGAGAGGGTGTTCTTTCTTTCTTTTGTTATTTTTTTAAGTGTTATTGAAGAACATAGTAAGGCAAAATGTGAAGAAGGCTATAGGTTACTCTGAAAATTGGGTGCAGGCATTTGATGCTAAGTGAGCTTTTACCTGCTTTGAAACAGTCACCCTCGTGACTAACAACTGCTGTCTTCCTAAACAAAGTCACTGGTCTTGTTTGTGACGAAGTTCAGTTGGACATTATAAAACCAGCTTGGTGCTTTCACTGTGTGGAGAGGAAAACCTGTTACTTGTTCACCCTCCTTTCTGGAGCCTGCCCAGAACTGTAGGTACTCCCAAAGATCCTCAGGGGTGTCTGTTGTAGGTGTCCCTTCATGTACAGCCTGGAACGTGATTTCAGTCTTCTCTAACTTCAGGAACAGACCTCCCACCCTCTGTCCATTTTCCAAGTCCTCAATGATTATAAATTGGGTGTGCCTGTAACTGCACACACAGCACAGTGTGCTGCGCACAGGCAAAGGCGAAGGTACCGCCTTTCCACGTAACCCGACAGGAAGGCGTTCCTCTGCAGGCCATGGGCTGCTGTTTCTCCTCTGTAAAATTTCTAAATGTGATATTAGGTTTAAAGCCAAGTGCTGCCATTCTGCCACAGATACACAAATATGCATCTTTTTCTCTCCTGTGATTTTACGTAAATACTTTCCCAAATTATCTGAGTCACAGATGTTGACTCAGAATCTTGAAAATGACAGTCTACACTCTTACTGTCTTGCTAAAATCAAATGAAATATCCAGACTCCACAGCTGACTGGAATATGGGGTAGTCTCAGCTTCCTCAGTGTGGCTGTGGGCTGCTGTCCAGGAGCGCAGTATTGTCTGACCTCAGAAGCAAGCTTCTGTAATTGTGGAGCCCGAGTACCAACCACCTTGTATTGAAATTACAGCTGCATATTATCTCACTGCATTTTGATGAGTTCTGAGTACTGTGTTGACTAACAAAAGTTATTTATTAGACCATGTTTTAAGAAAAAGAAAAAATACTTAAACTGCCTGGATGACTGTGCTACTGTGAAGTTGAGCGTTGGCTGGGGTCAGATCTGATCTGTGCAAAACACAGCTCTCTGTGTTACATCACCGCTTCCTCCTGGGCTAGGAGCGTGATCAGTGCCTGGGAGTCTGACCACATCACTAGACAAACAGAAACAGTCTAGGCTGTCCTTGACAATGAGGAATACAAATGCTATCATAGCTTTCTAGGGAGTTAAGAAACAGGAGAGTTGTTTAAAGTGTACTTGGTAGAAGACCAGTGGTCACCAACCAGTTTTTTCAAAATCCTTGTTCAGCTATCAATAGGAAAGACACAAAGTTCATTAGCAGAAATATTTATGTCCATAGACTGGAGAATTCATAGAAAAATTTACATTCCTGGTTGTTATTCCTAAGTTTCTTTCTCTTACTCTCTTTATAATCCGTTTCTTCCTCCTCATCTGGCACTGGAGAGTGACCATCCGTGTCATTGTCACCGGCAGTCTGATGCTAAGACAAGGTGGGGCGTGCAGGGAAGCCCTTCAAACACGCTACAGCGCTGACAGTGTTACAGCTATAACTTAGTCAGGAACTGAGACGATAATTGGTTGTTGTATTTGATTCTCACAACATATTAAGAGGCAAGTAGCATCACTAGTGTTTTCTCTGTGAAGAAGCTGCTGCTGGGGGACCTGAGCTGAACCCCCTAAGGTTGCCCCTCTTTTAAGTGAACCACAGTAGGCTTGGGTCACTTCAAGCCCACTTATGCACATTGTATCTTCACCCTCTTTATTATGAGTGAAAAAAGCAGCATTGTGCTGGGGCAATTTCTGCCCAGCTTATCTGAACGGCAGAGATAGGCCCGAGAGAGTAGAGAGTGAAAAGACAGCTGAGGGGCTTGAGGGGCTTGAGGGGCTTGAGGGGCTTGCCTTCTCGGGACAGCCGAGGGACTTGCCTTCTCGGGACAGCCGAGGGCTTGCCTTCTCGGGACAGCCGAGGGACTTGCCTTCTCGGGACAGCCGAGGGGCTTGCCTTCTCAGGACAAATGGTATTTAGGTATCATAATTTGGGGGTGATTTTTATTTTTAAGGACTTGAGCTTTGTTTGCTGTGTCTACACTGTACTTGTATTCTGACAATATATCAATTCAGTTGTTCTTCTTGACCAAGTTATTTTCATTATCTGTATACACTTTCCTACCCTGTGAAATGGCAGGCTATCTGCTAACCCACACTCATGTTGGAGTCAGAGGAGAGATTGCTGCCTTTCTGCACACGTTTATGTTCTGTTGATATTACAGAATGCACACCTAGCTTCCTTCCCTCCGTTGTTAGTGTTTGCACACAGCAAGTACTGATGAATGAAATCTCTTTGGTAGAGTCGGCACTACTGTTCGTGAATCTTGTTCACTGACTGAGTTCTCTTTCTCCCTTTAATGTCTATGCATGA
Source organism: Alexandromys fortis (assembly GCF_014885135.2). Taxonomy (NCBI): domain Eukaryota; kingdom Metazoa; phylum Chordata; class Mammalia; order Rodentia; family Cricetidae; genus Alexandromys; species Alexandromys fortis. The sequence continues at coordinate 7,846,079 of NW_026067942.1, read as the reverse complement.
GCATCCCCGCTGTGCCGTGCGCTGTTGTAGGGGCTACAAGTCGGATGGATGGACAGCCCTCCCTCACGATCCTGTGTGCTACGGTATTGAGACTGGCATTGAATGACGTCTTCCCATAAGATGCGAGGCTAGAGAACAACATGTACAGGGGCTGGCCCTGAGTACTAGTACTAGACAGTGAGAAAACATAGGAGGTGGACTCCCACCAAGAACCCCAGAAAGCACAGAAGTGACCCCCAGTTTGTAATGTACCTAAGAATTCTCTCTAGGTTCTGTCCAGAGATTCTGTTCAGAGGTGTAAAGGAAAAGCCTGAGAGTCTAGGGCTGAATGAGCTCCCCAGGAAGTTCTACCCGAGCAGTCGAGCAGTCTGGGACATAACACTTTGTTTCTTATCTGCAGTTGTTGGCAGCAGTTTCGTACCCATAGATAAAGCCTTAGTGCAGCAGTGGTGAGGTCTGTAGTTTCTGAGTGATTGAAACATTTCTGAGGAGGGCAGCTTCTTGGGAATGAAAAATCTGAGGCCATTGTGTCTTACTCTCTCCTCCAAATCTCTCTCATGTTGCTTTAAGAAAATTATTTCCAAAAATGCAAAACTAAAGCTAATACCATAAAGTTAAAGAAAGGCCTTTTTAGAGGTGATGATGTCTTTCTGGCAGTTTTGTAGGATAAATAACTGGGGATATTACTATGTCCTGTAATGCACTGTCATTTCCTGGCTGAGAGGAAACCAGAACAGCTTTGACAAGTGTACTGACGCTGCCCTCAAGTGTTGGGATTATTTCAAGCACAGCTGGAAATGTGTGGCGGGACTCACAAGTAATTTGAGTTTACCACAAGAAAAGGTATGGAAATAACATATTTTTAAAATTCACTTATTATCTGTCTATATAGTTTTGTTTCAATAACTTTCTGATGAAACAAAACCGCAATCCCGAGGCATCTTCAAGCTGACAGAGAAGGGACAGCCTTGGCCTCAGCTGGCAGTGACTGCCACGTCCCAGCAACTTGGCTGGACTTGATCCTGACTTCCGACATACGGTGGTGTATCAGAACTGTCTCTCAGTGCTTGAGCTATGAATTTTAAGAATCTGTTAAGTGTTGGACTTAGTCTTTTTCTAAAACTTAAGAGGTTCATCACTGCTTGGTACCTCTGCACTGGGACTTTGCTTCTCAAACTAATGTAATTTTTATAGAAAAACTCAGAATCAGTGGGTCTTTTTATTCAGTTTCCCCTTTCCTTACTCTCTTCCCCATCCTCTCTTCCTTTCTTTCAGTTTTTGAGGCAAGAAGCTTCCTGATAGTCTAGTTTATACGGAGCTTTCTTACTTATTTTTCTAATAATAGGTGTACCGAATGGTAACATTTAACTGCTCTGTGAGCAGAGTTGTCTCAACCAACCCGAAGAAATGTGCTGCCTATTGGTGTTTCCTGTGTCTCAACTCTCTAACCTGTTTGCTAGCGACTCTCACCCATGAGTGGACTTTCTCGTGTACATAGTATGTCCATGTGGTCATCAGCAGTGTTGTGCTGTTGTCGCGTGTTTATATGCACTTGATCAAAACTAGACGCTGACAAGTGTGTGAGCCATCCTTCTGTAGCGTGGACGACCGAACCGCCTTCGTGTTGCTGGAGTGGCGCTGTGCGTTGTTGCCTTTAACTCTCATACCTTCCTTTGTGCTCTCTACACCGACTGTCACGGTGCCTTTTCCCTTTTGTATAATTGTATTACATAAAGAAATTGCTGATCTGTGTGTAAAAATGTTAAAATTACACCAGTCCACGGATATTTTAATGGCAGTTCAATTTTCCAGAGAATAAATTTTTGTGTGCATTAAACGTTATTTTTCTTCACGTTTTTGTAAAAAAAAAAAAAAAAGGTTCCAATTTTAGCATTCACGTGGAATGGAAAAACATCCATCTTCTTTGATGATGATACATAAAATTCATTCCTAATTCTCACTGGCAACGAAGTGTCAACATGGCTGTTACACAGAATGAGCTAATGTCATTTCCCTATACAAATATCAAGTAGGTCCGGATGTCCCCAAGATTGGGTTTGAAAAGAATCATATAGGCTATCAAATACTTTTGTCAAAATATTTGGATCATATTTTTTTCACTGGGAGTCAAATCTGACCACTGAAGAAGACTCCAGGTAAACATTTTAAAATGATTCCTTGAAAGTTCATATAAATCAAGAAAGGGGTAAGTTGTTTGGACAAGCTGAGCCCCTTAGCTGGAATGTGGCGTGGATCCCATCGCCCAGCTTTGTCTTCCCTTGGCCGCGGCTGTCCTCACTTCCATGGATTCCTGTGAACAAGCCCTTTCTAAAGGTAGCAGTATACAGTATACTGTCTGCCAAAGCCCCCGAGTTCAGGTTCTTTTCATATTACTTTACCGTGTCTATTTTGTTTCCAGGATAACAACCAGTTTAACAAATACTTAAGCATTTGGTGCTTTAGTCTGACAGCAACTGAGGTTACTGAGGTTGCTACATCACCTTATTTCTGATTGACTGACCAGCCTTTTCTTTTTCTTTGGCTTTTTGAGGTAGTGGAGCACCAACCAGTACCTACTTGGTCTGGTTTCCTTTTTTTCTTTCTTTCTTTCTTTCTTTCTTTCTTTCTTTCTTTCTTTCTTTCTTTCTTCTCTTTTCTTGTTGTAAGGAGTAATTTATTCTACACAATGGAAATGCATTTCTTCTCAAAATAAATATATTCATAACATGCTCCTCAGTGACAGCAAAGTACTTTGTATCTTTTCCTGGTATCCACTGGTTAATTCTCCCACCCCAAAGATTTGCTTCTCAGTGTTCTCAAAGTTTCTAAATTCTAAACAATGCCTCAATTGGGGTTGATTTGTTAGTTAGTTGGTACTTGGAAACTATGCATATGAGTCATGACTTCCTCTTTCCAGAGAATTACAATAGATAAAAGGTGAAATTCCAGCAGAGAGTTGGTCCTTCTGCGGTCTCACTAGAAAATGGTAAGTTATCATTTTCTACTATTAAAAGATACATTTATCACCACAACATGTTACTCAGAAGGTTACATCTTAATTGCAAGTTGCTTGTAACTCCTTCTCCAGCATGCCAAACAATATTTAAGTCAATTCTTCACTTGCAAGACTATCCAAATATTCCTTAATGTTTCTTATTTGAAAATAAAGTCATTGCCAACTTAAAATTATGAGACCTTAGTAAAAATATGGAATATTTGTTTGGCTGGTACATGAGAATGAATTATAAAAATATAAATTACTAAATGTGAAGTAATTAAATGCCACACAAAAGGGAATAAATAACAGTCATGAACTGACTTAACATGTTGTGTGTCTGAGAAAGGTGTTGTTGAGTGATTCTGTCATTGTCTGGAGAAATCTGTGAAGTCCTAGTGTCTGTAGCTGAGCATCCTGCAAGCCATCCATGTTGGCAGTTTTCCAGGTCTTAGCCACCCTAAGAGTTGAGGAGCAGATCTCACAGGTAAGGTGGCTGGCCAGCAGGCACAAGAATCTGCCTGTCTCTACCTAAGCCTCCAGGCCTCGCTTGCTGTTCCTTTTTAAGCATGAGTAAGGATATCCACGCTCTGGCCATGTTGAACAGAAGCCAGGGAACTCAGGGAGGTTTCAAGCTTTCAGACCTGAAAATGTGGCTGACAAGCGTGGAACTGTGACACTGGGTGGGTGGCTGGGCTCATCCCCTGGCACTCCCTGATACATGTCTGTGGAGTTTTCATTCCGCCTCTTCCTGCTTGGTGGAGAGACGTTCTTTCCCGTGCATCCTCTTCACACAGCCGGACTGTGCTGCACTGGGGCCTTCTGACAAGCCTGCTGCCCGTGTGTCCTGCCCTCCAGGTCCCCTGCTGAGACGTCTCCTGTCTCAGTCTGTGATGTCGACATCTTTGCTGTCCCTCATTATGAATGTCTTTCCTGTTAAAACCTTTTGGTTCTAACCATATTTCACATTTGCCAGAGTGAATGGGATTTGTTACATACCTGAAGCATATCGCTTAACTGATACCTGTTACAAAGACAGCATTAAAAACATGTTTTGGGATGAAGCTCAGTCGGAAAATGTCATAGTATATGTCCAACTCTCTGTTACTAGAACTGTAAAATAATTGAAGACTCCAAGGGTGTGCCTCATTGTAGAGAACTTGACAGGACTATGGGAGCCCCTGAGTTTAAACTGCAGTACTGATGAAAGAGGCAGCCAGACTGCACCCCAGAAAGTCTCTGTAGGGTGTGAAGGGCTTCCGTGATGAACACTGTGCTCACGCAGCTGGTCCCTCCCCTCCATTACCAGGACCGTGAGCCACCGCTTGTTCTCAGTTGTGCTCACTCTAGTCCTGCGCTTTTAAGTTATGCTGTCTGCTGTTTCTCTGGTGTTGAGTGACCGGATAGTAATTAACGGTCACATGCCTTGGCAGGTACCAGTGTTACCTGTGTTCCTTTGACAGATAAGCCCCCTTGGTAATGCATAATCACACCTACAAGGCATGTCCTGTGTCTCTTGCTCACCTTGGACTGTTCGCAGTTGCTCTAGCAGAAACATGCAGTCTGTGCTGTCTTCAGCTACTTCCACTAAGCAAAGGCCTTGAAGATTCATCTGTTTTGTTGCATTTTTTCTTCCTCATTCATTTCTGTGGTTAAGCAGTATTCCCTTATGGATATCATACTGTGATTTCTTTTCCACTCCCTTCTCTGGTTTTCTGTTGCTGCATATCTAGCTGCCTGAAGCTAAGTGACCCTAGGAGACTGACTAGTCTTCTATTTTATGCATCTTACAACAGGAACAATTTCTCAGTTTACACGGCATTGCCTGGGCTCCTCAAAGGCTAGAGGTACCTTAAGAGAATCCCCTATGCCTAGCAGTTGGTGCTGGCTATATCAGTGCATATGGTTGCTTGCTCTGCTCACATCTGGAAGCGTCCGAAGGAACAAAGCAGAGTGTGCGGCAATCCTGCACCTCTCTCAGCCCAGCGTTCTCAGCCACTAGAGTCCTGCACATGTCCCCTAAGAGGAGAGTCAGATCACCACCTCTCTTGTGGCCACAGCAGTTCACCTAAGCCCTTTTTCAGGACTGCTGGTCTCTTCCACAGTGGCATCTTCTTGTCAGAGCCAAGTATGCATGAGGGTCCATGAGAGGTGTTCTGAGGAGCTGCAGTCTGGAGAGACAGATTACGTGTTTGTGGATGTAGGTCTGGTATGCAGGAGTGGGGCAGTAGAGGGTGATTGGGGTGAGCCCTGCTGAGAAGGCTGCCTCCCCGCCAGTCTCTGCTCCCATTACTGCCGTCCACCTTTGCAGGGGCGCAGTAACATCAAGACAACTTCCTGATTTCCACATTCGAGGGTGGAGAGAGAAAGTGACCCCTTTCTGTGTTACTCTGTTCCTCTTGATCCAGGCTACAAACTGTTTAAAACCATAGGGAATTTTGTGTGTTCAATTCCACCCTACTTTACCAGGAAAAAGCCACATTCACCTGTCACTCTGAGCCTTCTGCCTGGCACTTTCAGGGTACCTGTGAGATGTGGCCACTCGAAGGTCCAGGCGCCCTGCTGTTTAATAGAAAGGCTCTTCCTTTGATTTGTTAGATCTGCAGTCACACCCTTGGCTTCCAGTGTGGCTGTGGCAACCTTGTAGCTCCGTTTCAACTTAACTGACCATCTGGAGAGCTTATGGATGAAGTGAAGTGTGATGTTTGTGTCCAGCGAGTCCTGACCCTCATGTCTGACCATTCTCCCCTCACTCCTCTTCTTGTGCATAGCCAGTCAGCATTCTGCCTGTGGATCTACTGGCCCAGGTGGCTGACTGCTTGGAGTGATGTCCGTCCACTTTACAGACCAATCAGCCCCACTACATGACGAAGATAGGCTGTCACCCCCAGTCTCCAGTAACACGTTCCTCACTTTCTTTCCAGTTCTCGCTCCTGGACTCTAAAAGGTCCTTAGGGTCCCAATAAGGCATCACCTGGTTAGGGCCCTTCCAGCTTCTCCCATGCCCATTCCCAACCCAGAGCTGTGGGGTTTAGGGTTTGCTTCAACAGCACCTTATCTCCATATGCCAGACTGCTCCGGCTCCATGCTGCAAGTCCATACTCCAGCACAGAGGCTTGGAAGTCCAGCAGTTTCTCATTCTGCAGGTAGTCAACAGTAGTACCCCTGCATGTCAAATCTTTGTGCCTGAATTTCCAAGAGAAGTTCTCAGAAGAACCACAGACTTGTGGGACGTTCTGCAGCCCAGAGTCGTAAGTCTGAGTGTCTGTTCTGTTCACTACACATTGGCATAGTCACAGTGTTCTCCCCAAGTACAAGTTGAGGGGATGTAGGTGTTCAAAATGGCGCTGTTATGGGGGAGTGAAGTCTCACACATTGCTGTTGAGGGTTGTTATTTAGTTTTAAACTATAGTTTTGGTTTTGGTTTTTGAGAAGGGTTTCTCTGTGTAACAGTCCTGGCTATCCTGGAACTCGCTCTGTAGACCAGGCCCTGATCTCACAGAGATCCACCTGTCTCTGTCTCCCAAATGCTGGGATTAAAGGCGTGTGCCACCACCACCCAGCTAAAGAGTTCTTAAATGTTAGTATTTTAAGTATACATGCTTGTGCCCATAGTGGCTATAAGAAGGCAGTGGTTCCCCAGGGGAACTGGAGCTACAAGCAGTTATAAGTCACCCAGTGTGGGTGCTGGGAACCGCACCCAGGTCATCTGCAAGAGCAGCAAGTACTCTGAGCCTTCTCTCCAGCCCCCTAAAGAGTTCTTTAACAATATTTTGAACAAATCATCTCTTGAAATATTGTTTGAATCTGTATGTAGTTCTAATCATCAGCCCCTTAAACATTATTATATATGTAATTGAATGCATTGTCTACTTTAACTATCAGTTACAATGCTTAGATTACCACAATCAAGAAGAAAATTAAAATTTGCTGGCAAGGGGTAGAAATTAGTGTTTTTCCAGCACCCTAGCACCTGCCAGCAATCTTATGAGACCTTGGTGCTGTTAATTATTAATGCTAGCATGCTTGATTGAACATCACTGTGAAAAAAAATCAACTCATACACTTCTCATGAATTAACCAGAGTGTGACATTAATTATATGCATAATTCTTATAAGAACTACTCTAGTAAGGATCTCTTTTGCCAAACTCTGTATCCAAAAGGTACTGACTTGATGCTTTTAAAGACTGTCTTTCTAATTTTACTTAATTGTATTCATATGTATGTGAGTGTGTGTTTGTGTATATGAAGCATGTGTGTGCAGGTGCCCACAGAGGCCAGCAGAGGAAGCCAGATCTTCTGGGGCTTGAGCTACATGCAGGTGTGTTCCCGGGAACTGACCCCAGCTCTTCTACAATAGCAGCAAGTGCCCTCAACCATGTGAGTTATCTCTCCAGTCTCTTGATTGTTTTTAACAGCGTCTCTCAGTGTAGCCCAGATTGGCTTAGCACTTACATTCCTTCAGTCTCGGCCTCTTGGAAACTGGAATCACAGGTGTGTACCACTATGCCCAGCTTCAAGTACAGACTTGTTTCTGGTTGGGAGCACACAGAAGAGCAGTCCCACTTGCTAAGAGAGTGAAAGAAAGCCACATGAGCACCAGGAGGTAAGTGGTCAGGCAGCTTCAGACCCCGGCATTGTGCTCACTCCAGATAGGGCACCTCACTCCAGAAGAACAAGTCAAAACAAAGCTGCTCCATAATCGCTTACCGACCTGTTACCGAAAGTCGGCATGCTTTGCTAGAGTGTTTCTCCTCGCGCACTCACTGTATGGGTGAATTGCAGCCACAGTCACGGGCTTGACTCTAAAACAGACTCAAAATTTCACATGCTTGCATGGCAAAGAAATACTCCTAGAATGGCTGCTTCCAGATGGGCCCAGGGCTATGACCAGGAATTCCTGTCCTTCCTCCCCTCATGGCAGAAGGAAGGAAGCAATCACATGAGTGCCCAACTTGCAAGGAAAAGCCACAAGAACAGTTGGTGGGCATGTTTTTAGCACACAGGCAGGTATCCCTTCTCTTCTGCCATATGCAATCCCTCAGCAGGCAGCCAGGGCAGCTCCCAAGTCTCCTCTCCTTGCTTTAGGCATTAACCCATTTCTCAAAGTCTTACGGGATTTTGTGAATCTTTGGTTGACTGTTCTGTTACTGAGAACATTGCCAAGACAAGAATCCTTTAACTTACCCATGTTGTCAGTTGTCTGCAGGAAGCCTTAATATGTAAGAGTGGATTTGGCTCTGCGTTACCCAGGGTTCTGGTCTCTGCTTGACTCCGAATGGGTGCTTCCATTGTCTTCTCATTCTCGCTACACACACACACTCATTTGCCTCCCAATGAAGTTATTTCTGCTCCCTTGATTTTGATTTCGCTCTAAATGGGTTTCTCTTTGACAGCAATAGAGTGAAATGTCTTGAAAGGGAAATGTCTTTGTGTGATAGTTTTGAAATACAGGGCCTGCCAGACTGGATTGATTGGAGCACTGAATGCAGCAGTGTTGATAGTAAGTGAAGGATTATATTCCAAAACCCTCTGAAATCATACGTGACTCACAGTCTGTATTTCAGGATGTCAGGTGGGGGATCATGATATGAAAATGAAATGCTAACCAAAAATAAAAGCACCCCGGGAGGTGCTGCACCCCGTAATCCCAGCACTCGAGAGATGGAAGCGGGAAGATCAGTTCTGCTGCGTGTGAGTTAGAGGCCAGTCCGGGATAAATGAGATCAGAAGAGCACTCGTGGGCAAGCCTGTGGCTCCAGTCTTCATCTCAAAGCCCATTGGTGGATGGCTGTCCTTGTCACTCCAAGCACACTGTGTTCCCAGTAAAGGTTTTCTAATCTCTTCTTGATTTGGACTTTGCCCCGGGAGCAGCGGACTGCAGTGTCTTAAACATCCAGGGGGGCAGGTGCTGAGAACCACGGGTGCCAAGAAGACTGCAGCTTCTTGGTTTTGTTGATGGATCTCAGACTTTCTTGTGCTGGGCAACTGCTGGTAAAGGCACTTTGACAAATCCCCTCTGCACACAGAGAGCAGCAGGAGTGTCCAGTGTGGAAAGGAACCGTCCCTTTCCAACTGAGTGTGAGGGTGTGGCCACGTAAGATGAGACTGCGAGCTTCTCAAACTGCTTTCCCTCAAACATCACGTCATGGTTTATGTGCACAAACTTTCCAGGCCTCAGCCTTGGACGCATCCCAGCGCACCCCAGCACATCCCAAACGGCTTTTCTTCCCTGTGATCGAATCCCCTTATTTGGGTTTTAAAGTCCTCTAAAGACCCATTAAAAGCTTGGTTGCTAGTGCTGCTGGGAGTTTTTGAAGCTTTTAGATGTGGGACCTTGTAGACATGAGTTTGTTAGGAACATTGGGACCCTCAGCCCCTCCCTCTGTCCTCACCACCAGGTGGCCACCACGACATTGTGCTTCTGTGCACCCTGAGTAATGACCCCAACTGATCCTGATCTGAGGGCTCTGACCTGTGAGCCTAAATCAGTCTCATCTTGGGCGGGCTCTCCCAGGTGATTGTCACAGTGGGACAAACCCAGTACGTCCTCTCCTGGTCTCTTCCAGAGGAGGAACTCCGGCTAAGTAAAGTACCATGAACTGGAGGCCAAAAACCGTTGTCACCATGAAACTCTTGGCACCAAATGTGCTCTAGCAGCCTCGGGCACTGAAAAACTGTGCCCTCCACAGACCTAAAATACATTGCCTAGCTTTCGTATTTCCTAAAGATTGGAATGTTTATTAATACATTGAATATTCTCTAAAATCACTTCAGTAAAATTTGGAGAGGTGACTTAGTCAGTAAATGCTTGCTACATATCCATGATGGCCTGAGTTAGATTCCCAGCACTCAAACAGAAGCCAGATCAAGCACAGGCCTGTAATTCCAACACTGAGGAGGCAGAAACAGGTGCATCCTAGGGACTTGCTGACCAGCCAAGCTAGGGAAATTGGTAAGCTCCAGATTCAGTGAGAGACACTCCAAAAAATAAGGTTGACAGCAATTTAGGAAGCCATCAAGAGTGACCTCTGGCCTCTATACAACTGAACATATTTGCTTCCCGTCTAGCGTGTATATACACAGACACTTAAATTCAATATGGTACGTATTCACTGAACAAAGTTGTTTATATGGAATGTTTCACTGGGCGGAAGCTACTCTTTATCACTGTTACTGCTAGAATCTTCTTCGGCTGAGTTGGGTTCAGAAGTGTGAAATTATGGAATTGGGTAGCTAAACCTCCATTTCGTCTCTTTGTGCCTGCTGCTTTGCATGACGGCAGAGGAGCCCCTTAGTGGGGGCACGAAGAGAAAATACACCTCTCCAACCCAGAGAGGACTAAGAATGAAGTAGCATTTCTGATGAATTTGTCTTGATCCCAGGAAACAGGAATGAGATCTCAACAGCAAAGGGGATTGTATCTTATTTATCTATTGACTAATAAACCCAAGATGTATTATCTTAAAACACTTTTTTGTTTTGCTTATATATCTATGAGTCAGAAGTTAGGGAAGAATAAAATCCATTATGAAATGATCCCACTACTTTGACCATAACACCCGAGCCTTCTCAGATATCCGTCCCCCTCTCCACACACAGCTGCCTGGGTATCTTCAGCTTCTGTAGAGCATAGCAGTGTTGCTGATGTTAACGAGGCAATAGATGGGGCTCCAGGAACAAGTGTCTCATAAATTTGGTGGAAGCTGCAAACTGTGTCCTGATCTAGACTTCTAAGTCCAGAACGTCACTTCTGCACCATTGCAGCAATCCGGCCAGTTAGGCCAGCTCCGCTCAGACAGACAGAAAAGAAATGGTCATTTCTGAAGCTGAGTGTTGTGGAATATTATTTTAACTGGGCAAAGAAGTGTTACGTTTGTTTATTCTGTGGAATATTACTTTAACTGTGTCTAGGTGTGTTATTTTGTTTAAGCTATATTTATGTAATGATGTAAGGATGTAAATTTAATTATGTAAAGATGTGTTGCATCTGTTTCACCCTGCCTGACTAAGGCACCTGATTGGTCTAATGAAGAGCTGAATGGCCAATAGCTAGGCAGGAGAAAAGATAGGCAGGGCTCACAGGCAGAGAGAATAAAGAAGAGAATATATCTAGGCTCAAAAAGAGAAAAGAGGCCAGTTGGTGGTGGCACACGCCTTTAATCCCAGTACTCAGAAGGCAGAGTCAGGTGGATCTCTGTGAGTTCAAGGCCAGCCTGGTCTACAGAGCTAGTTCCAGGACAGGCTCCAAAGCTACAAAGAAACCCTGTTTTGAAAAACAAACAAACAGAAGAAGGAGGAGGAAGAGAAAGAGGAGAGACTGAGTGGCGGTGTAGACATGCCCTGGGGCAGGAAGCCAGGCAGCCTCCAGCCAGTCAGACACAGAAGTAGGGAAAGTACGTTGTACAGAAAGAAAAGGTCAAAAGCCCTGAGGCAAAAGGTAGATTAAAAAAGAATCAGGTTGATTTAAATTAAAACTAAAACAGCTAGCCAGAAACATGCCTAAGCTAGGTCAAGCACTCAAAACTAATGAAAAGTCTCCACATCGTGATTTGGGAGCTGGTTGGTGGCCCCAAAGAAAAGCCTAGCATAGCTGAAATGGGGTCTCCTCTTTTTTTCCAAGGGTTCTGGCTTAGTCAGTGCTCTATTGCTGTGAAGAGACACTGTGACCATGGCAACTCTTATAAAGAAAACATTTTACAGTTTCAGAGGTTTAGTTCTTTATCACATGGTGTGACGTGGAGGCAGACATGGTGCTGGAGAAGGAGCTGAGAGTTCCACATCTTGATCTGTAGGCAACAGGAAGTAAACTCTACCACACTGGGCACAGACTGAGCAGATATGAGACCTCAAAGCCCACCCCCACACTGACACACTTCTGCCACCAAGACCACACCTCCTGTAGGTGCCACTCCTTATGGTCCATGCATTCAAACACACGAGTCCACGGGAGCCATAGCTATTCAAACAACCACAGGTTCCAAAAGCAAGAGTGTGTGTGCGCGCGCGTGTGCTGCCTGTGTGTGTGTGTGTGTGTGTGTGTGTGTGTGTGTGTGTGTGTGTGCATATGTACAGGTAGTGTCCTCCTGTCTGAACCTGGAGCTAGACTGGCCTGAAAGCCCCATGGGACCTCCTGTCTCCACCTCCTCAGCACAGGGATGACAGATGGGTGTCACTGTACCTGGTTTTGACGTGTGATGGGATCAAACATAAGTTCTCATGTGTTCACACCAGGTGCTTCCATGGCTGTCTCATAAACCCCAAGAACTATAAAGTCCAGGGGAAAGGTGGTTGATTCCTTCAACTTATAAAGGAGTAATTCATCCCAACCCCATTGCCTTTGAACTTGAACCATTCTGTGGAAATTATGTATTTATGAGTATGTATAAAAACATCCTGCAGAGTACAGGCATCTTAGGTACAGGAAACTCCTAAGCATAAGGAAACAGAGCATTCTACCACACCTCCTGAGCTACTGATGTCCCAGAGACAGTGCACACTGACAGAACTCTGCTGAATACTACACATGACCAGTGACCTTACAAGTGGCATCAAATGGGTCATAGATGCAAAGCTTGAGGATCCAGAAAGAGAAAGACTGTCATTCTCCTATGCACAGGTCAGTGCAGCTCAAGAGGAAGTAGAAGATTGTGTATGTATGGGTTCATGTGTATGTAAGTATGTGTGTATTGTACATTTGTATGTATGCATTCTTTTTTTGTTTGTTTTGTTTTTTGAAACAGAGTTTCTCTGCATAACAGCCCTGGCTGTCTAGAAACTCTCTCTGTAGACCAGACTGGCCTCAAACTCACAGAGATCTGCCTGCCTCTGCTGGAATTAAAGGTGTGTGCCACCACTGCCCAGCAATATATATATTCTTAAGTATTCTCAAGAATATCTAGAAAGGTCAGGTGGTCGTGGCTAACACCTTTAATCCCAGCTCTTGGGAGGCAGAGGCAGGCAGATCTCTGTGAGTTCGAGGCCAGCCTGGTCTACAGAGCAAGTTCCAGAACAGCTAGGACTGTTACAAGAGGAAGTCTGTCTTGAAAAAAGAAAAGAAGAAGAAGAAAAGAATGTCTAGAGAATATAACTTTTCTGCTTCGGATACAATTTGAATATTTCCCCCAAAAGTTCTTGTATTAGATACCTGGTCCTTAGTGAGGCAATGTGGAAAGGTGGGCGGGAGCTTTCCACATTGGAGGTTCTGGGCTAATTTAAAGGCACTTGCCTGGCAACTTGAATTCAATCTCCAGAGCCCAAGTGGGAAGAGGGAACTAACTCCTGAAAGATGTCCTCCACATGTGTTATGGCATGTGTGGCATGTGATATGTGTACACATGTGCATGCACACATACACACACACACAAATGAAGGAGTTGGAGCCCTTTCAGTCAGTGGAGGGCATACTCTTGGGAGGGGTTTGGGCACCGTGGTTCTACTGTATGTAGCCTCACCCTCCCACATACGCTCTTGCCATGATAGTGTTTTCCTTCCTTAGGCCTTTACTAAAGCCCAGCTAATGTTTGTATCCTTGAACCTCCAGAACTCTGGGCTAAATTAACCTATTTTCTTCACAAGAGAACTTTCCTCCATTATTTTATCACAATAAGAGAAGAAACTAATTCAGGACCCTTTTCAAAAACCTCAAACTGATAAGGAGTGTTTGCTATTTCGACACTAGCTCATAATGTGCAAAAAGACACAGCTGGATTTGTGCTGTGCACCTATAATCCCAGCACTCCAGAGGCTGACACAGGAGGAACATGAATTCAAGGCCAACCTGAGTTATACAGTGAGAGAGTGCTTTAAAATAATAAAAATAAAAAGTGTAGACATGTTCTGGTACCTAATGGAGGAGAGCTGATAGACCCTGCAAGTGACATTTCTGTGTCTGGATCTTGTTTATTAACTGATAAAGTTTAAAATACATAAATTTCCTGTGCATGAAAACATGTGTATAAGTCCTCGGGACTCACGAGAAAATTTGACTGGGCATTAACATGCTAAGGGTGAGAGGTGGGGAGAGCAGGTACTGGAGGGTTCAAGGACCTGGTGGTGCCAGCTCAGCTCTCAGGCTCAGCGAGACAGCGTCCTGGGAGATGACATGAGGGATGGAAGTGTGGGACACCAGTGTCCTCCTCACAGACCTGTGCAGATACTCACATACACGCCACTCACATGCCAAAGTACTTTTGCTGAATTTTACACAGAATTCTAGTAAAAGGTGGGGTTCCTACTCTCAGTTTCTAAATATTTAATGAGTTAAAGAGAGACAGAAAAAAGTGAAGCATTTTTGGCTCCTTTTGTTTTAGAAAGATCTATGCAGTATGGTCCATAGGACTTGAAACCTGGACATTTTCCCATATAGCACAAGAGATGAGAGCCACTGAACACTGAAGATAACTAGAAAAACCTCAAGCCCAAAGAATGATGAAGTTAATACAGATACTTATTAGACTCAAGGGATGTCAGTACATAGTGGAGGTCTGTGAGGAGCCCTGTAATACAGATACGCGCTAGAGAGGTTCGATGTAGGTCTGTCTAGTACACATTCTCTTGATGTGGTAAAGTCCCTTTGGGTCTTAGACACAAGGTGTCAGTCAGCACATATCCTAGCTTAGTTAACTCTCTAGAAACCCGACAAGGAAGGGCAGGAAGACAGCAGCGCGTCTCTGCCTGCTCACGTGCTGAGGTTTTAAATCTGTAATAGAAGCTCACGGGGGCACTCGAAAATGATAGGAAGACAAAGTGTGAAACCATGGAAAAGCTATAAAATTTGTCCAGTGGGATCATAGCAAATCATAGGGAGTTTACACAAACTACTTATATGGCAATAAACTGCTAATGCGGTTATGAATAATAGGTAAGGTTTGTGTGTTTGTTCCAGGCCTAATTGGAGTCATGCATCTCAGACTATTAATAATAGAAAGCTCTTTCTTAATTATATGTGCCATGTACCTGCTCAGCCTCATACAGAATCCAAGTAAGTTTTCAGTAGTGTGCAATGGAACCGTTTTCCAGTTTGCCACTTCTTAGAGCAGGTGATTTATGTGTTGGTTTTCTTTAAACAGCTGTCAGATGCTAGCGCTGTAGATGGAGACTGTGCTTTTGTTTCCTGTCCACCCAGACCGGAATGATCACTCAAAAACTATATTAACTGCGACAGTGTTTGGCCAATAGTTCAGGCATAAGCTAGCTCTTACATCTTAATTTAACCCATTTCTCTTAATCTGTTTATCACCATGAAGCTGTGGCTTACTGGTAAGGTCCTGGCGTCCTTCTCCTTCGGCAGCTGCATGGCATCTGCCTGACTCCGCCTTCTTTCATCCTGTATCTCTGCTTGGATTTCCTACCTTGATATGTTCTGCCTTGCCATAGGCCAAAGCAGCTTCTTTATTAACCAGTGGTAATAAAATGTATTCATAGCATACAAAGGGGAATCAATCCCACCTCATAGTTCACCCTCAGTATTAGGGAGAAAGCAGGATTTTGCATAAAGACAAAAGGGTCATCTCCCCAAATTTAAAGGTCACAACAATCATGACAACCTAAGGTGCACGCATTAGGAACTGAATCTTTGCCTCATAATCAGTTATTTTATGTTATTTTAAATCTGTTTGTTTGCTTGCCATGCTGGGATGGAACTCAGGACCTTGCCATGCTGGTGATCACGGTATTAGTGCAGACATTTTTAAGCTTTCTGATAAATCCCGCTTCACCACCCTCCCAGTACACAGCTTGTACCTGAAAACCTAAGTTTGGGGGCAAGGCAGCCAGGAAAGCCAATCAGATCCGTGAAGTTCATTGGTAGGCTAGCCTAGCCAAATCAGTGAGCTTCAGATTCAGTGAGAGATCCTGTCTCAAAACCCAAAGGTGGAAAACAATTGAGGGAAGACATTCTGCATCAGCCTCTGGCTTCTACACACACACACACACACACACAATTGTAAACAATGGTAGGTTAAATGACAAATCACATCAAAATTTGTCTCTCTAATAAATAAAATTAATTACCTAAGATCTGGACATTAAGTCAGATCCCACAATACGTTTCTCAGCCTGAATATGCTTGTTGGGTTTGATATATATATATTGAATACACATATCTGGCTTGGGCACTAGCTAGACATCTGGTACCTGCTTGCTGCTCACAATGGAGAGTGATGAGACACAACAGGAAGTCTTCCGCCCATCTCACCCTGATGATCAGGTTGAGCATCTTGATCTCATTAATAGTTGCCTGAAATCCCCTGACACGGAGACGGCTGCTGATGTATTTGGAAGGTTATGAGATCTGACTGAAGCTTTCTGCTGGCAGAGACTTTTCAAAGATTTATCTTCCTCCTGGAGTAAATATCACATTTTTAATTATTCATAATGCTTCTCCTGTTTTACCAGAAGCTTCCTTGGAGGAGAGTGCATTAGGTCTTCAGTTACTGTAAGGGTTGGGCGGGGATTGGGGGGTGCGTGAGTAGAATATACATGTATATTCAGCATTCCATTGTTATTCTGGGCAAACGAAATTTAACATGATTTGCAAAACGCTGCACTCGGCACAACAAAAGGTGTAAAGTGAGGCAACAGAATTACACTGTGTGCATACTAGCAAGCCTGAGTGAAAAGTGCTCGGAGCAGAAGCAGGGACTGAGCCCTCACATGCTTAACAGCTGTATTAGAGAGGGAAATGAATGTGAGCATGCCTAGAAACATGGCCAGAGAGGCCCTATTTAGATCCGTTCTGGAGGAATACAATTGTGTGTGTCTTCTAGGCAAGCTAAATTTGGTAGGCTGCCTTTTCTTATATTGAATACTTAATAATTAGCTAAGGAAAGATACTTTCTCCATATGTCAAGGTTACCGGAATGTGGGGCTGCTAACTGGTAAGTGCTCCTGCAGAGCAGAGCCCTGGGCTTATCCTTTCAGGCTTAGCACAGGGTGACTTAAAGGCCGTGTCCAGTCCTTCAAGGTCAGCAGATGCTCCAACCTCAGTCACTGCTCACTGCAGTCAAGTTACAGGACAGCTTCTCTCAGTTCTCCTTTGTGCCTTTTTCAACCTCTTTTCCTAGTTTCAACCCTCAGTAGCTTGCAATCGTGTGTGTGTGTGTGTGTGTGTGCGCGCGCGCGCGCACGCTCGCATATTTGTGTGCAGGCACCTATATGTGTGTACACATATACACATGGAGTCCATAGGTTAACCGCAGGTGTCATTTCTTAGCCCTGTCCTGGCTGGCATGCAAGCACCGGGGTCTGTCTGTCTTTGCCTTCCCAGCAGTGGGGTTATAAGCACTCCATCACACTCAGCTCTTTTACATGGACTCTGGGTATCAAACATAAACTTGAATCCTCTTATTCTCAGAACTATCTCCCTACCCCACCACGGGTCTTTTTTCTGTGGTTTTCCTTCTTGAAAATGTCATATAAGTGGAATTAAACAGCATGTGACCTTCTAAGCCTGTTTTCTTTTTTCTTCACATTGGGCATTTGGAATTTATTTGGCCGTACACAAAAGTCTGTTCCTTGTTATTGTTGAGTAGTGTTCACTGGCGTGGGTGTACCAGAGTATGTAACCACTCACCATTTGACGGGCATTTGTTTCCAGCTTGAGACAATTAGAGATAGAAGATCTGTAGGCAATTGTCTACAATTCTAAGGGGATGTAAATTTTCATTTCTCTTAGAGAAATAGTTAGGAGTAGAATTGTTGGGTTACATGCTAAGTATCGCAAAAGACCAGGCTTCCAAAGAGTGTTAGTTGTTTCCCTGTGTATTGACCGTTTCTCTTCTGCTGTGACAAATACTGACAAACGCATGGCAAGAAGCGGAGAATCTGTTGTGGCTCACAGTTCTGAGGCATCAGGGCAAAGGCATGCAGAATTGGCACTACATGGCTAGTCACATTGCCTCCACAGGAAGCAGACATGAATGCTGGTGATCAGGTTGCCTCTCCTTTCCATTCAGTCCTAGATCCCACCACATTTAGGGTGGGTGTCCCCATCTCAATTAGCCCAGTCTAGGAAGTCCTTCACAGACATGCCTAGACATTTGTCTCCACGGTGATTCTAAATCCCGTCAAGTTGACTGTCAAGATTAGCCATCACGAACTAGAACACTACATTCCCATAACGTGTAGTTGTGTCAAGTTCTTTGCCTTCCTGCAAGCACTTGATTTTGGAGGTTGTTCTCTTCTGGCTTTGTTGTTTTTAATGTTAGCCAGCTTAACGCATCAGCAATGTACTATGGACTTGGTTTGTATTTCTCTGATGACTAACAGTGTTGAACATGTTGATGTTTGGTGTTCTGTATGTTCAGACCTTCTGCCCGTTTTCTTTCTGGGTTATTTGTTTCCTATAATTGTGGCTTTAAGACAGCTCTTTATATATGTAATGTGGTTGCTAGTCCTTTGGGGAATGTGTGGCTTGCAAATACTTTCTTCCAGTCTGTGGTTCCTTTGTTTTTTCAACAGTGGTTGAAAGCTCTCGTTTGGAGCAGGGGTTTAGAGTTGCGGAGAGAGCAGGGCTTTTCAGCTCTTTGTGTGCATGTGGGAGGGGAGCTGGTGAATACAAGTGTCCAATTCTTCCAAAACCATTTCTTGAAAAGACTCCCATCAAGTTGTCTTTGTCTGTATCAGAAATTGAATGACTGCATAAGAGGAGATGGATTACTGGGCTCTGTTTTTCCCTATTGAGCTGCAAGCCTGCCAGATACTATGCTTCCTAGGTAGTAAGCCTTGGAATCACAGAGGGAGTCTTTAGTTTTGTTGACCAATGGGGAGTAACAGGAAAGAAGCCAGGTGTGAAGTAATGCCACAGCCTTCCTGAGCTTGTTGGCACGCAACATCTTAAACAGGAAAATGCACACACAGACAGAAGGTGTCAGGATGGTCTAGGGTTGGAGCGAGAATATGGTCGCACTCACAGAGCATGTGGGAGGATGCTGGGGGCGGGGGAACCTTCCACCGTGGAGACAGAGTGGAGACAGAACTCAGTCGTTTACTAAAAGTCATCATCAAACCATATGTTTCCATGGTTTGGCTCTTGTATAAATTTTACTTTAATAATTTTTTAAAGTTCAAATGCCTAACTGAGGTAGGGAAATGGGCACTGAGAAGCTGCTTATGCTGGAAACACTGGCTCCTCACTTGGGCCTACAGGAACCAAAGCAGGAAGAAAACCTGGTATCTGCCTTGATTTTGTGTTTGTGTCCTTTACTCTGGCTGAAGGCACAGAGGTAAGTCATTTTAATTAACTTTCCCAGAGACACCTGGCATTCCCCGAGCATCAGACCATCCCAGGACAGATGGACGAACGGACGGACGGACGGACGGACACATACACACACACGGTCAATTATCCATCATGCTGAGGCTGAGCTCTGGAGCAGAGGTAATCATTTTGCAGAAACCAGACTGTCCCCCGAGGAATGGCAGGACTGTGTAGACCATCTTGAAGAACCAGAGCTAAGGACAGTCAACCAGCCCGACTGACCAGGACTGCTGACCTGTGGACCTCTGCCCCTGCCCTCATTCTCCTTTTTTAAGTCAAATTTTCTATCAGGACCCTGAAATTTGGCTTGGTGTCACCACATACCTGTATTTGTTTCTCTTCCCAGTATGGCCACATTCAGTCAATGTCTCTGCTTTCTGTTGCCATTGGCCTGTCAGTCATGTGAGCTGAGCCCAGCCTGTTGGGTGCTGAGACTCAGGATACCGTAATGCTACCACCAAATATACGGAGACCGCACTTTCATTTCCCAGCTGCCCAGAACCAAACTATTAACTACAACACTGTGTGGCCATTGTCTTCGGCTTCTTACTGGCTGTCCTTTAAGTATTAAATTAACCCATTTTGATTCATCTGTGTATCGCCAGAATGTGTGTTTTTTCTTTTTCCGGTGCAGCATGTTACTCCTTCAGCCAGCTACATGGCTTCTCTTTGACTCTGCCTACTCTCTATGTTCAGATTTCCTGCCTGACTTTACTCTGCTAAGCCATTGTCCAAACCAGCTTTATTCCTCAATCAGTAAAAGCAGCACATATACAGAAGGACAGCCCACATCAAGCAAATGTTGGGCTGTGTGACCATCTCCATAGGTTTTCCAGGTTCTTGTGTCATAGAGACAGACAACTAGATAACACCTAGAATCAGCAGGGACAGTTTGTTAGGAAGACACTCATGCAAGGGAGAGTATGGGCTGCAATAGTTTGGTAGTTCAAACAGCAGGTAGTATATAAGGGCTTGAGTCTTTTGGCTCCATTCACATAACCTGTGCTTTTCCGTACATCTTATGTTAAATGCAGTTCAGCATACAACTTCATGTATCATCTGTCTTTTTAGCATCTTAAATCTCTACCCAAAAATCTATTTTAGTATCAGAATCTATTTAGTATCACATCACCTTCTCGATACACTGGAGTGTCTCTGCACTGGTACCAGTGGCTTCAGCTGGTCTGTTTAGGGGGTTCTAGTATTCCTTTTTGCCGAAAGGTTTTTGGCAAATCCTAATTCTGCAGCCTTTGTCTGAGGCCTTCTCAGACAAATTCCATTCTGCTTTGGAAGCAGTTTAAAATGCTTCCCAGAGATTCGCGATGTCTCCCAGTACATCGCGAATCTCTGTACCAGGGTAAATGGCTTGTACCTAGTTTATCCTCTTTCGCTTAGGGAGCAGGTGAGGATAACAGAAAGATGGAGAACAGAACAGAGACAAGGCATCCGAGGAGAGACAGCCTTGCAGAGGCTGAGATCTTAGCTGATCTTGGCGCTGCCTCCTACACTCTGGAGAGGTCACCAGGAGTGAGGCATTCATCCCCAGATCTCCAGTACCTCTCTGAAACAGTGCCTTTGCATAACGAGAAACAGAACAAAAAGATAATCTAGGCAAGTACTTAGCATACTGCCAGGCCATAAAGAGTTTTTAAATAACCTATTATTATTTAAAACAGCAATTTTTACATAGAAGACAAAACTGCAAGGTGCCGCTAATTTGTAAAATTTGCAAATGGGACTTCTGATTTTCTGTCAGCTGGAAAGGGTTCATCTTTATCCTTCCTAACCCCTGTGCAAGCCTGGGTGCTAACAGAGTCTTCAGCTCCTGGAATGACAAGGGGGGGGTTCCTATCTGGAGTCAAGTCGTGCACCTCACTGGAATCTCTTGATACTGCTCCATTCTCCAGGCATGGACTATAGTTTTGTCATGTTTTAAGGCCTCCTGTCCAGAGTTCTGCATTCAGGTCTCCAATGTTGGTCCTCTTGCCTGATTTTAAAAAAAAATGTCCAAAAGCAACTTATGAAATTAAGAATTTATTTGGTTTCGGGTTCTACAAGGGATAAGAGTCCATCACAGCTCCTTTTTAAGGTCAAGTTTTCACGGCAGGAAGACATGGCAACAAGTGACTGGCGTGGCGGCAGGAAGGGGAAGATGAGCGCTCACATTGCAACTATGAGCAGGAAGTAAGGTGAGACTGTAAACACAAGTCCTGTCCTAGTGACATGCTTCCTCCAGCAAGGTTCCCAGACTGCTTTCACTGGAGACCAAGCATTCAAGACAGGAGACAGTTCTCAGTCAAAGCACCACACCTGGGGATCCGGGGAGCGGGGGGAGGGAATGGTAGAAGGGTGGCATGCTCTCTCTGGACTTTCAAGATTGCTTTCAAGAGTGTAGAAAAAAGAAAAACCATTTGGCCAAGCTGAGCAGTGGGTGTTGTGTGGCCTGGTGTCCGCATCTCTTCCGGGCCATAAAACACTGATGCAGGTAACGGAGCAGCACCTTAGGGGACAGCTAAACTATGCTGGTTTTAGTTTTCAGTCCTCATATTTGTGGTAAGTACACAAAGAGGTTGGAAGGCAGCTCGGTTCTTGCTCACAAGCCTGAAGACCCGATTTAGGATCCGCAGAATCCACAGAAATGCTGGGTAGGCTAAGCAACCTTCCTGTAATTCAGCCTTAAAAGGTGGAAATGAGATCCTGAGAGCAAGCTAGCGTGGTTTGATCGGGAGAGCCTGCCTCAGTAAAGTGGGACAGTGATCAAGGATGATCCCTGACATCAAAGTCCCCCATGAGAAACATGTAGACACACATGCACACATGAAAAATGTGCAACAGAAAAAAGTGCTGTAAATGAAAATAATGGAGAGATTTAAAATTATTTTAGACTGGTGAGTGAGAAATTCATATACTGTAGATGGTTCAGAAACTCTGAACAGCCAAACCCACCAGTCCAAGTTGATGTCTGCACCAAACATAGGCTGTCTCTCTCCATCCTTCTCTTCAGCCTGTTCTGTTTCTCTCTAAACTCAACAGAAGTGACAGTCAGTGGATTCTCCAAACAGAAAACATTGGTGAGAGTGACTGTCTTCTCCACAAATAGCAATGACGGTGTAAGACCCATGCCCCGAGAATCCTAGGGCATAGCTCTTTTTTTCCAACTGTTACCTTTCAGGATACAGAATAATTCATCTACACGCTCTCCTAATCCCTGAGCCATCACTCAAGACCCCAAAAAGATGCTAGGAAATATGTACAGCTTTTACCTTTGGGAATTCTGTGCTTTTGTTTGTCTGGTTTTTTTTTTTATCTATTAATTCAGTGAGTTCCTAGCTCACTATTGTTAGAATCCAACATCTTAAAAGGATATCTTGATTCAAATTTTCTATTCTCCCTCTTGGGTGTAAGTTTGCATGTAGAAAATGTATCGTTTCCATCTAGATCTACACCACAGGCCAAGTGGGAGATTTTTTTGTTTTTACTATTACATGACTCATAGAAGGAAACTTTAAGACATAGAAGAAACTTCTGATCAAACAAGCCAGACTGAACTCTTGTGTTTGCTTTCACTTCTTTGCTCATGCAAAAGTAGAGATTGCCTAAAAGACATAAGCCTGAAAGAGCCATGAGAAGGAGGAGAGCAGTGTAACAGAATTTAGGAAGTAGATACGTAAGGAGAGGTGCTTACTAATAAAGAGCAGAAACAACCAGCAGTGAGGCAAAGGGACAGAAGCTCAGAGATCACTGGCATCGCATCTGAGTGTGGTCCAGATGGAAGGATGGAATGAGTCTGCATAGGATCAGTTAGGACCCAGAGTCCCTACTCCTCCACCAATAAAGACAGCCTTTCTGCAATTAGCAGAATCCCTCAGCATGTTCCAGCAACTGAGGTCAACACCGGGAAGCCAAGGATACTGTCAGTTTTATCCCTTCTTATCATAAATATACTATGCTTGAAATGCAGACAGACATGTTTGTGTCTTTCTGTAGAGTCCACATTAGTTGAATAACAATAAATGCATAGTATTTAGCAGTTTTAATGAAAGCAATTTTTTATGTAATCTGCCTACCTTGGTAATGAACCTGGCCAAGATGAATGCAGGTTCTTTTATCCTAATTTTAATTGATAATATTAACTCTCATCACATCACACACAGTAAGTATGTCTACATGCATGCACATTTGGTTTACAAAATGTATACATGTTAGAGAACCTATTGAAGACTTAAAGGGTTTCAGAAGTAACTCTGTATTGACAACAGACCAGACTAGTGTCAAGAGGGAGCTGCTGCTGAAACCGGGGGATAGGGACAGGCTTAGAGAGTGAAACTACTGAGTTCAATTGTGAGGGGAAAGATGAAGATTCAGAGCAGGAAACTGGGAGTCTGGGTACAGGTCCAGACAGGCAAACAGGTGGAGGGTAGTTGAATAGGTGCATCAACAGCAGAGGACTTGGTCAAGCCAGAGCTCCAGAGACTCTGGGACTCCACTGCCTGTCAATCTTTGATGCATACATCAGAACATAGGTTGGTGTAGGTATGAAAAGTTTGGGGCCTGGTTTCCATGATGCAGCTTTAACATACTGTATGTACCTATACAGTTCTAATTCACCCAAGTAAACTTACAAGGGTAGATGCCTTTCTGTTCCCATGAATAAGTCATTTATCACTCTCTAGTGAAGTGCACCTGACAGATGGTGCAGTTTCTGGGTCTACCCAGGGAAAGCAATCATCTTTCTCTCTCAAAATGGAGCCAGAAGTTGCATTTAAAATGGAGTCTCCTAGGGAAAGATGGCCCCAAAAGCCACTGTTTTCTGTTTATCTTACGCATGAATGTTTTATGTGCATGAACACATGTGGAATGTTGTGGAATATTTGTACACTGTGTGAGGATGTACTGCTGTGATTGGTTTAATAGAGAGCTGAATGGCCAATAGCTAGTCAGGAGAGGATGGGCGGGATTTCTGGGGAGAGAGCAGAAGGGGAGAAGGAATCTAGGTGCACACAATCACCAGTCAGACTTGGAGGAAGAAGGGTGGGCATTGCAGAGATGAGGTAATGGCACATGGCAGAATGTAGATTAATATAAATGGGTTCATTTCAGTTATAAGAGCTGTAGAGAACAAACCTAAGCTAAGGCTGAGCTTCCATAATAACTCTCCATTTCGTTATTTGTGAGCTGGTGGCCGAAAGAAAAGTCCAGCTATCTTCCCACAGGGCAGGGAACCCTGATTGCTCTTCGGGCTGATGAGGGAGGGGGACTTAATTGGGGGACAGAGAGGGAAATGGGAGGCAGTGGTGGGGAGGAGGCAGAAATCTTTAATAAATAAATAAATAATAGAAAATAGAAAAAAAAGACGAAAGAAAAAAAAGAAAAGTTCAGCTACAATGTACCATTCATGCCTGGTACCCATGCAGGTCAGAAGAAGGTGCTGGATGACCCGGAACTGAAATTAAGGATGGTTGTGAACCACTACATGGGTGCTGAGGACCAAACCCAAGTATTCTGCAAGAGCAGCAAGTGCTTTTAACTGCTGAACCATCTCTCCATCCCCAAACTAGTGTTTTATACAGTACAAAATAACAAAGAGTAGGAAATACCTTGATCTAAACATGAGTCCACCAGCTAATCCACAGCTGCTAAATGTTTCACAGCTTCCAGAATAGTGCAACCAGCCCATGAGAGTCAAATAACAAAGGTAAGGGCCTCACAATCCTTGTGTATCTGGCTCCTGTTGGTGATGGGGTCCAGTCTGAAACCCTCCAGCAGACTGGAAGATTCATCTTGGGGAAACTGACCAACATAGGAGAAAAGGCAGATACCCACTGTGGAGGGTGCTAGCCCTGTCCTGCCCAGGCTATCCTTCCCAAAACTCCACCACAACTCAAAGGTGCTGTTTTGTTAGGGTTCCTATTGCTGTGAAGAGACACCATGACCACAACAAATATTATAAAGGAAAACGTTTAATTTGGATGGCTTACATTTTCAGGCGTTTAGTCCATTATCATCATGGTGGACATGGTGGCAGGCAGGCAGACATGGTGCTGATCATAAGGCAACAGGAAGTGAACTGAGATACTGGGTGTGGCTTGAGCATCTCAAAGCTTGGCTTTGAGACCAAAGCCTGCTTCCACAGTGACACACTTCCTCCAACAAAGCCACACCCACTCATCAACAAAATCACACCTCCTAATAGTGCCACTCCCTTTGGGGGCTGTTTTCTTTCAAATCACCACAAACTCCAAATACCTTCTCAGTGTCTCCCCCTCTGGTTTTTCAAGGCAAGGTTTTTTTGTGTAGCCTCGGCTGTCCTAGAACTAGCTGTGTAGACCCTGCCCAGCTTGTGCCTCACTCTTAAATACACACTAGCAGATGATTATGTAATAATATTAAGTTACTCTATTAGGAGAAAACAGAAGAAATTTAGAAAACCGGAAGTACTGGCAGCCTAACATCTACACACTAGGATCCCAGAAGGAGTAAGGAGAGAGTTATTAAAGATTGACTCGAGAGAGTGCCCCAACTTTAGCAACACGCATTTCCAGATGTTTCTAGTCTCAGCATCAAAGTCTTTTGGGTCTGTGGTGCAATGTTAGCACCCTTTAAAGAAGGGACCCAAAAGTCATGCAGGAATTTAATGTGTGTGTGTGTGTGTATACATATAGTGCACAATGAATCAGAAATCAAAGTAGCATCAAATTTCTAAGTAACAGTGAAACTAGAAAAATGCAACAGTATTCAAACTCAGGGTGGGGGATTATTTTTACCCCAAAAATGTCTACCTAGCTAAGCATTCAATCAGGGGAAAAGTGAAATAATGACATTTTCAGACAGACAGTGTAGCAGCCAGAATGATATTATGACTGACACAGAGAAAGCTTCCTCTGTTAGCAGAGATTCATTACTAAGTTGTAGAAGAGAACTCTAAGAAGTCTGGGAATATTAACTGTGGGGAGGAACTGCTCTCTCTGGAGAAGATGACAAGAGGGAAGGGGAGAGACGAGAGGAGGAGAGAGACTTTGAGAATCTATACACCAAGAAGGAGTGGGTTTGGAAGAGCCCCCAGCCAAAGCTGGAATTCAGCCTTCATTTCAGAGGGTGTGGCACCACCCGTGGGCAGTGGAAAAGTTCACTGGCTGTGGGTGTTTAGTCTAAGTCTTCAAATTGTGGGAAGAGAGCTTTGATGAGCAATTGTCTAAACCAGGGTGGCCCATGACCACGTCTGTGGGGGACTTTCATGATCATGTTGATTGAAGTTGGAAGATCTGCCCACTGTGAACGCCACCATTCCCTAGGCATGGTGTCCCCGGCTGTGGAAGAGTGAGGAGTGTGAACTGAACACAGGCAGGCACTCTTGGATCCCTATTCTGGAGCACGAACATGAACATGACATGACAGCTCTTCAAGCTCCTGGTGCTATCATGGTTTCCCAGCCCGGAACTGGGAACCCTTTGTTCCCAGTTAACCCTTTGTTCCGTGTGTTCCTTTTGTCAGGGAATGCTTATCACGGCAACAGGCAAAGAAACAGACAGTTGGGTGTCTGGGGCCACAGCAGGTCCTCAGGAGACCACCCACTGGGGTGTGGTGACGTGGAACACCTCTGGGTTGAGACCGAGGAACCGATGTGGAAAGTGCAACCCGGGCACCTATGAAGAGAAGCCCTTTCCCTGCCCTGTTTTGCAGAGGAGAAATGGTCACAGGATCCAGTTCCAGCATACAAGCCTGTTCCTAGAGAGCTAATAGAAACGGCAATCCAAATGGATGGAAATAGAAAACACTATCCTGAGTGAGGTAAGCCAGACCCAAAAAAAGGAACATGGGATGTACTCACTCATATTTGGTTTCTAGCCATAAATAAAGGATATTGAGCCTATAATTCGTGATCCTAGAGAAGCTAAATAAGAAGGTGAACCCAAAGAAAAACATATAGTTATCCTCCTGGATATTAACCTTCATCAGGCGATGAAAGGAGACAGACAGAGTCCCACATTGGAGCACTGGACTACAACTCCAAGGTCCAAATCAGGAGCAGAAGGAGAGAGAGCACGAGCGAGGAACTCAGGACCGCGAGGGGTACACCCACACACTGAGACAATGGGGATGTTCTTTCGGGAACTCACCAAAGCCAGCTGGACTGGGTCTGAAAAAGCATGGGATAAAACCGGACTCGCTGAACATAGCGGACAATGAGGACTGCTAAGAAGTCAAGAACAGTGGCACTGGGTTTTGATCCTACTGCACGTACTGGCTTTGTGGGAGCCTAGGCTGTTTGGATGTTCACCTTACTAGACCTGGAAGGAGGTGGGAGGTCCTTGAACTCCCCACGGGGCAGGGAACCTGGTCTGCCCTTCAGGCTGATGAGAGAGGGGGTGTTGATTGGGGGAGGGGGAGGGATATGGGAGGCGGTGGCAGGGAAGACATAGAAATCGTTAATAAATAAATAAATAAATAAATAAATAAATAAATAAATAAATAGCTGTCCTATACAGTCGTCTCGGCACACTAACACCAGTGTAACGCATGCTGTTATAATTGACAGCCCACTCCCTCACAGAGCTTTCTGTGTTGCAAATATTATCCGGAATCAAGATAGTTACAGCACGCCTCTACTGAGTGAAATTCTTTATAGCATCATGCATGTATGTGTAGTTATTGTGAAAGTTATGAGGAGAGAAAATACAAAGAACATGACCTATTCGGACTGATTACATTTGCTTATCAACTAGGGTTGTAAAAGATAAGACTCAATCAAACTGTCTATTCCTTTCTAAGAAGTTCCAGTCTCTTCTCTAATTTAGTTTGTATTCATCCACGCTCTGTCACTACAACAAAATACCAAAGATGGGAATTTACAAAGAGGAAAGATTTCTCTCAGATCTGCTGACTCTGGTGGGGGAGGGCAGAGGACATAATGGGGAAAGAATGTATATCCAAAGGCGAGACCAGGCATAAGGCAGGGAGTTTGAACATTTGGGAGTCAAATTCACGCTGGCCCTCACCAGAGTGAGCAGACATAATCATCTTGCTGTAGTATACAGAGCTATAAGATAAATCTTTGCTTATAAATATCCAACTTCTCATGGGAACTAAGTCCCTGCATGAGACTATCATTAATCCCTTCTAAGGACAATGCCCAAGACCTGATTCCTTTCTACCAGGCCTCATCTCTCGTTTCCACCCCTTACAACGTTTCTTCCTCTCTCTCTCTCTCTCTCTCTCTCTCTCTCTCTCTCTCTCTCTCTCTCTCTCTCTCTCTCTCTCTCTCTGTGTGTGTGTGTGACAGAGAGAGAGAGAGAGAGAGAGAGAGAGAGAGAGAGAGAGAGAGAGAGAGAAACAGAAAGACAGAATGCATGTTTATGTGGAGACCATAGTCAATCTCAGATGTTATTCCTCAGGAGACAATCACCTACTTTTGTGAGCTAGGCTCTCCTACTGGGACTGAGGCTTGCTCCTTCAGCTTGGCTGATCAGTGAGTTCTAGAGATCCCCCTGTCTCTGCCACCCCAGTGCTGGAATTCCAGCCGTGCTGCACCAGACCTCGGTTTACATGAATTACAGGGGATTGAACTCATGTCCTCACGCTGTCAGCAAACACTCTACCAACTGCATTGCTACTGCTCCTAAAGTTGCTACAATGGGACCAAGACTCTGGTCTATGGACCCTGGAGAAAGAAAAAAATAACCAAGCCATAGCAGTTTGTAAGTTTTCTTAAAAGCCCACCAACCGCATACAGCTGTGTTTGGATTCCCAGGGCTCTATTCTTTCAGGCAAGAGTAAGCCTGCCTTTGAATCATATAAATATTCCCTGCAAAAAAAAAAAGTAAAAAATAAATAAATATTCCCTGCTGTTAGGTGCCAGAGGCTAAGCTAGGCAACACTCTCCTAAGACCTGTGAATTGTACAGAGTCCAATTGGTTTATGGATCAGTGGATACAAACAGAATTGAGAATGTCTACGTAGCACAGAAGACATTTTAATAAGTTTGTGTATCATGCACAGTTAACTAGATGTCAATCCTTGATGAGTGTGTCTTACACACAGTAAACCACACATGCCAATCAGTGGTGTGTCTTCATGCACAGTAAACCAGATGTCAATCAGCAATGAGTGTGTCTCATGCACAGTAAACCACAGATGTCAGCTGATGGTGTGCGTGTGTTGTGCACATTAAACCATAGATGTCAATCAACAGGGACTGTTTCCCACTAAACTGCAGGTGTCAATCATTAGTGAATGTATCTCACAGTAAGCTACAGATATCTCTAGGACCTAGGGACCATTTCTGTGCACAGTTTCCTAGCATGAAGACCTGGAAGAGCCTTCCTCTTCTTCCCAGTGTTAAGAACTTCAGTTCAGACCTTAGAATGTATAAGTTCAAAACAAAGTTAAGGATTGTGATACAGCTATACTGATAACTAGCTCAAGATGAAAGACAACTTTTCTTTGATTAATCTTGGTGTTGGAGGCAAAAACAGGAATCTATGAGCATAAATTATTACCCATAAAATTGACTCAATTTTCCATTTCATTTGGTTCATATAAGCATGATTTAAACCATAAGGTAAAAAAAAATAGCCCTTAAAACCTTTGTTAAAAGGTCATTTTTCCAAAGCTACAGTGAAACCCTGTCTCGGGGGGAGGGAGAGGAGAAAGCAATTTTTATCTAATGGCCATGCATACCATCACAACAGTGACGACAGTTGGGATTGGCACTGTTGGGAGAAGCCATGTGGTGGACGGCACACAGGTCAGGTGCAGAAGGCTCAGTTCTTTCCTCAGCCTCAACCTCAGAGGCTTTCAGCCTGGTCTGTGTTGTGAATCTCCTCAGGAATCCGGAGAAGCTATAAAGTCCTTATCTGAAAAGTTTTCAAATGTGTTTAAATGAAAAAGTATACAAAACTAACGGAAAGAAGCCAATCACATTAAAATGCAATTTCTAAAATATTTTTAAATTTGTGATCCTACAGCATGTGCATTTCACTGTTGACATATTAAATATCAGGATGCAATGGTGAATACTTCAATCACTGGGATGTTTTTATCTTGTCAACTCGAGAGGATTTGAAATTACCATGGAAATAAAGCATACTTGTGAGGGGTCTTCTAGAGCAGGTTAATCGAGGTGGGAAATCCTGCGTGTCCAGAATGTCTGGATGTGGGCAGTACTGTCCAGTGAGCAAAGAGGCCAAGTGATAGTGGCTCACACCTTTAATCCCAGAACTCAGGAAGCAGAGGCACGCAGAGCTCTGTGAGCTCAAGGCCAGCCTGTCAATGAATCCAGAACAGCTTGTTCTAAACAGAGAAACCCTGTCTTGAAAACCAAAAAGAGAAAAAAGGGAAGAAAAAGAAAAAGACTGCAAGAACAACATTCAGTATCCTTGCTCGTTGCTTCCTGGCTGGGGATGCAATGTAACCACATATTAAACTTCTGCCACCGTGACTTCCCCACCATGATGAACTGGAGTCAGAATCTTCTTTAGGCTGCCAACCAGCTCCCAAGTAACGACACAGAGACTTATTATTAATTATGATGGTTCTGCCTTTGCTTGGACTTGTACTACTAGTACTTTTTAACCTTTGATTTTGTTTGTCCTACTCTCCTGCTTCCTCTGTGTCTGTGTGTCTGGCCCTTGGTGTCTCTCTGGGGTTTCTTTCCCCACCCCCAGCCTAAATTCTGCCTTCTACTTACTCTCCCTGCCCAGAAGTCCTACCTATACCTATTGGCTGTTGATGGAGGAGGGTTATCTGTCTATATGTTACTCTCATTGGTTAGTAAAGAAACTGCCTTGGCTTTTTGATAGGACAGGATTTAGATAGGCAGAGTATACCGAACAGAATGCTGGGAATCTTCCCTTGTAAGCCACCACCTCGTGGTGCTACACACATTATTAAAAATGGATTAATCAAGATGTAAAAATTAGCTGATAAGAGGCTAGAACTAACGGGCCAGGCAGTGTTTAAATGGATACAGTTTGTGTGTTGTTATTTCTGGGCATAAGCTAGCCAGGCGGCCTGGAGCCGGGCTGCAGAAACGTAGCCTGCTGTTCCTCACTACAGTCTGTTCAGCTTTTTATTAGACCATTCAGGTGCCTTAGGCAGGCAGGTTATACAGCAGCACATCTTTCCATAATTAAATGCAACAATCTTTTCAAAGTTAAACAAATGTAACACATCTTTGCATACTTAAATATTCCACAACAATAGATTGTGCCCTTAACTTTGATCCAGCCAACCCCTTACTTATATAATTGCTTTTATTGAGTCTTTTGTCTCAGCAAAGAGACTACAACTATCATAATCTCAGAGCAGTGATGAGTAGACAAATCTCAAGATAATGGTGTTAGTTACTTTTCTCATTGGTGTAACAAAACACCTGGCAAAGGCAATGTGAAGAATTTATTTTGGTTTACAGTTTGAGGGTGTAGGCCATCACAGCAGGGAAGGTGGAGAAGGGAGGGTGGCCAGAGCAGGAGGTAGCTGGTCACCTGGGGTCTGCATTCAGGTGGCCCAGGGCAATCAGGAAGTCCTGCTGTAAAGCTCTGGTTCCAATGCCTGCCCCAGATGCTTGACTTCCTTCAAATCAGCACCACCAACCCCAACTCTTCAATCAAGCAAGGAGCCTGTCTGTGGGAGACTTTTCATATTCCAACTACAGCATCTACAAGACATGCATGCACCTACATGTGATTCCTGCAGGTGACAAAGCCACTGGTATTTCTGCACATACAATGGTAGAAGTTCCCCACAAATCCCAGTCCAGACAGGATGTGGCCGTGAGCTAAGCGTCTGATCAGTTTCTGGAGCTATTTAGCACCTCCTCTTAGGTTCTGAAGAATATGACTCAGACCTTGGAGTGCTTTGGGAAGGGTGACGGTATGGAAGATCTGAAACCAAAGCCATTTTTTGTACATTCAGGGGCCAAGACACTGCTGAGCCTGCCATGACACCCATTTATTCAACAAGCGTTGTCTGTTTGAATTACTTGACGCTTTCCCCTTGGTCCTGTCTCCAGACTTCAAAAGTAGTTATAAAATCTCAGAGATCAGTAGACACAAAATGCTGTTGATTCAAGAAAAAAAACTACTCATTTTGATTGGCCTGGCTTCTCATATATTCTGCCTAGTCATGCACATATGTATGTGTGTATGTGAGTATGTGCACATATGTGTGTGTATGTGAGTATGTGCACATATGTGTGTATGTGAGTATGTGCACATATGTGTGTGTATGTGAGTATGTGCACATATGTGTGTGTATGTGAGGATGTGCACATATGTGTATGTATGTGAGGATGTGCACATATGTATGTGTATGTATGTGAGGATGTGCACATATGTATGTGTGTATATGTGAGGATGTGCACATCTGTGTGTGTATGTGAGGATGTGTACATATGTGTGTGTATGTGAGGATGTGCACATATGTGTGTATGTGAGGATGTGCACATATGTGTGTATGTGAGGATGTGCACATATGTGTGTGTATGTGAGGATGTGCACATATGTATGTGAGGATGTGCACACATGTATGTGTGTATGTGAGGATGTGCTCATATGTGTGTGTATGTGAGGATGTGCACATGCATTTTTTTAATTTATTAAAGATTTCTGTCTCTTCCCCACCTCCGCCTCCCCCAATCAAGTCCCCTCCCTCGTCAGCCCAAAGAGCAATCAGGGTTCTCTGCCCTGTGGGAAGTCCAAGGACCACCCTCCTCCATCCAGGTCTCGTAAGGTGAGCATCCAGACTGCCTAGGCTCCCACAAAGCCAATACGTGCAGTAGGCGTGCACATACATTTTGCATGTATTTGTGGCATCATATTTTTATAGTATTTAACAGTCTGAGATAGTAAGGCAGTTTCTATTTATTTACATCTTGTAGGTAACATAAATTTTAATTGGTTTTACTAAACAACACTCGGAGTCAGATATTAGAGGGTGAAAGCTGAGAGATCAGAGGAGCAGTGCAGCCAACCACTAGAGAGACATTTTACCTCAGACCAAAGGGGTGATCCTGTGTCAGACTGTCTCCTCAGACTGCACTGGGCTTCTGTCTCCTCCTGCCTTATATTCCTCTCTCCACCCAGCCATATTCCCTTCCTGTCTCCACCTCTCTAGTGCTGGGATCAAAGGCCTGGGACTCCCAAATCCTGGGATTAAAAGTGTGAGCCACCACTGCCTGGCCGCTAGTGGCTTAGCTCCACACTCTGATCTTCAGACAAGCTTTATTTGTTAAAACACAAGCTATCACTACACTTACATTAGCGTATGTTCCCTGTTCCACGGATACTGGCTGGCGTTTAGCCATCCTGTCTCCTTGGTCCACTCTTGACTGTCAACTCCTCCATTTGGAGGAGGACTGCCAGGTACTTTGCGGGAAGTCCTCAGTCTGGATTTGTTTAACGTTCTTCTCAGGGTTAGAATGAAGTCAAGAGCTTGAGGGAGAAGGCTCTAGGGATAAAACATGAAGCATACATGTTACAACTGGCGTTACCACTGCTGCCTTAACCGTGGCCATCCGCACGCAGTAGTCATGTTCCCCGTTAGTAAGTTCATCCTCCCCCTGGCACATTCTTACACATCTTCTTGTCATGCATGAGAAGCTGCTCCTTTACAGAGGCATGGGTCTACCAAAGAGAAACAAAGTTTACTCCAGTCTCTTGTCCCAGTAGCCCAATCCACAGATGAGTTTCCGACTGTCCTTTTAAAAGTTTAAAACATGAGAAAAAGAAGTCGTTTCCACCATGAAAACATTCTGAACTTCAACTGAGCTGAGCAAACCGAGGCCGAGCACGCGCTAACCCAGCCTTGGGCGAGTAGCTCCATGGCACCGCACATTTTAATCATTTCTGATGCCGACTTGCACAGAAGCAAACACAAGGTGCAATGAAGTGCAAGGCAACGTAGGGTCTAAGTTTACGTTCCAGGTTCCTTGAATTAAAACATACAACTTTGTTTTGGTGTGGTTTTTGGTTTTTCAAGACAGGGTTTCTCTGTGTAGCCTTGACTGTCCTAGAACTCACTCTGCAGACCAGGCTGGCCTTGAACTCACAGAGATCTGCCTGCCTCTGCCTCCTGAGTGCTGAGATTAAAGGTGTGCACCACCACTGTGCCTGGCTAAAACATACAACTTTGGACAAGCCACTTGGCCTTCCTAAACTTCAGTTTCCTGAACTGTAAGTGGATGCAGCTATACCTACTGTTAAAAGGTACGCAAATCAAATAACGTCCAGGAGACTGAGGGTGTGGCTCAGTTGCCGAATGCTCACCTAGCCTGCACAGAACTCTGGATTTGACCCCAGCACTGCATAAAGCGTGTATGGCAGCTCATGCCTGTAAGCTTAGCACTCAGGAAGTGGAAACAGGAGGATCAGAAGTTTAAGGTCGTCTTGAGTGACATAACAGGTATAAGGCCCGCCTGAGCTACATGGGTCCCTGTGTCAAAAAAAAAAACCAAAAAACAAAAAACAAAAGCAACAACACACAGTAGGTCTTCAATACGTGACAACTATCATTAGTACATAACAGGTCTTTGTATCTGTTGACTATTGACTCTATACCACAGGTCTTTGGTGGTTGACAGTTTTATCCATAGCACGGTAGGTCTTTGGCACATGGTAGCTATCAGTTGCATACACTCGGTCTTCAGCACATTGCAGATACCGGTAGCACACAGTGGACCTTTGGCACATGGTAGTTATTGGTGATATGCGGTAGGTCTTGAGTGCACAGTAACTATCGATGGCACATAGTAGGTCTTTGGCTAACATTAGCAGATAGGGAACGGCTATGTGGTTGCACCCCGGTTACTGAATGGGTCTGACCTGAAGGGGCTTCCTCTGCTGAGAGCTTCAGGTGTATTTCATATCTTCCTCACCTTCCTCCCCATTTCTCTCAGACTTCATTGCACCCTCCTGCTCTTGTAGACTGTCGCCACGGTTGCCATGCCTTCCCTACTCCAGCCCCCTTGTCAGTCAGGAGGGAGCGGCTGGTGGCTGGCGGGAGAGAGGGAGCGGAGGGAGCAGGGAAAATGTGCCCGCCCGCCTGCCCGTTACATACAGACGAGATGCCCACATTTGTTTGTTTGGTTTTAAGTGGTTGCTTTCCTGATCCTATTACTGTAAAGGGTAATGATATTTGGGAATAAAAGTCTATGAATAAGTAATGATAATAGAAGTAAGAGCCAGAGCTGTGGGATAGAAAGCTCATGTTATAAATAGTCTGCCGCTTCCAACCCTGCCTACTACGCCTTCTCCTTGACCGAGAGACACAGACAGGGCTTCAGTGAGTGAAGCCGGCACAGGGCTGGAGGGTCAGGGCACAAAACTACATGCTTGTTTTCCTGACTGAGAAGAGCCTAAGGCCACGCCAAGTAACCGCAGTCAGATGTAATTAATAAAGAGTATTCGTTAAGAATGGAAACCACAGCCTGGATCACTACAGAGCCTGCAGTGAGAACCCTTCGCTTCCTCAAGTGCATGTTGTTCCCTGCCTCTCCAGGTACTCACTGAGCAAGGCTGAACCCACAGAAAGGCACAAATACAAGCTGCAGCCTCAGAGGCATCGTGCCTGCCATTGTGCAGAAGACTGGCCACAAGGAAGCCCTGCCACCTCGGTACAGACAGCTTTTAAACTCCAAGTCCAGGGTCTGACCAAGGACTGGAGCCGACTGTTCAAGCAGGCACTAGCTTGTAGAGGGAGCACCCAGCGGTAGCCCAGGAGCCGGATCTCAGGCCTGCAAACCAGGACCCTACAACGATGTGAGCCATGGTCTGAGGTCAGCTGGGGCCTCGGGTTGATTGCCTCTCTGGCTAAGCTGGCAGGGTAAGTCAGCCTCCTAGGTTTCTGCGGCTGAATGCAGACACCGCCGCCCCTCCCACCCACCCCCTCCAAAAGCACGGAGAGTCTGTTAAGGCAGAACCGCACAAATGGGAAACACCCATCAAATGCAGCAGGATATTAACTTCTCTGGGAAGCCTTTATATGCCATTACTTCAGAAAGGATTCCTTGTTAGTCCTACCATTAAACAATTAAATTGTCAGAGATGAATCTGTGCATATGTGTGCAGAGCGCCTGTGTGTGCAGGATGTGTGATTCCCACTCAGGTGATGTCTGCGCCAGGTTCTCTCTACCCACCCCTTCCTCCCTCTCCATCTTTCCACCCTGATTTTATGCTTTTTTCCTTTTACATGGTGGGAATAAATATATCTTCCCAGTGGCATAAGCAGGTTTTGTTTTGAACTTTGCCTGCACATTTTCTGCTACAAAGAAACTCCAAGATGAAGGTGTCTCCAGGTACACCTCCACCCCCACCCCCTTTCCAGTGCCAGTTAGGGGCAGAGTTCAGCACGTGTGTGATATATGTACACACACTGTATCAAGAGCTCTGAATTCAGGCTAACATCTGCAATGAAGAGGAGGGAACATGAATTTGCAAATGCTCATATGTTTTTATTAAAATAATTTCCTTGTGCATACTTGTGAAAAGTAGATGTGTTTCAATCAACCTGGTAGTGATTATTTTAGTAAATAGAGAACACACTACTTAAATTCAATAACATTTAATATCTAATAAATATAATTATGTCCACACTTGTTTTCTGCACACTTATTATAGCTGAAATTATTGCTTCTTTGGAACATATATTCCTGAAAGCTACCAGAAATCGTCTCTGGGATTTGATGTCAAAAAAAAAAAAAGCAAAAAACCAATATAAAGATTTCAACAATCACCTATGTATAAAGTTATGAGTTGAAGAAAATACTGTTGGTATGTCCAGGTCCTCCAGCTTTTGAAGGAAGTGTTGGTGCAGTGTCATACAAACCTACACAAACACATGGAACACGGGAGCACATAGGTGCACACATGGCTAGAAGGACACGCAGTGTACACACACACACACACACACACACAAGCTCATGCACTCATCATCTTTCTCCCTGCCACTCTGGGCAGGACTACGGATTGGACCCAGGGCCTCGCCTACTCTACAAGGATGCTCTACACGGCTGCATCCTAACCCTGTATGCGCTCATCTTGTTTGCTTTGCCTCACTGAGTAGCAGCTCTGGCTGGCTGGAAACGTCTTGCACCCGGCTGGTGTCTGCTTCACAGGTGCTGTGACCAAAGGTGCACACAGTGTTGTCTTATCTCTTCTTGGCCATCCATCTCCCTTCCAAAGGACTTGTTTGTCCCATGATTCAGCTTTCCCCTGATGCCTTGGGGAGAATGTTGGTGTTCTCAGTTACCAAACTGATACAACGTTGACAGCATCAAAGAAAGAAAAAAAGGTTCCATAGAATATTTTTCACTGAAGAAAGTCAGTGAGTGTGAGAAGAACAGCTCTCTCTCTGCAGCTGGTCGGGGTATTTACTGCCAACCATTCCCGAGTAGTCACTAACGCAGGTCTCCAAAAGCAACATCCTGGGCAAGGGACCATATATGTTACAGGATTAGCGTTCAGAATTAAAACCTCACCAGCTTACATCTGAAATCATGCCATTAATTAATTATCAGCTGCTTTGATTAAAGTTTTTGCAATGTTATGACACTCCCATTAAAACACAAATATCCCCGAGGGAGATATAACATGCAAAGCTCATTACCAACAGTTTCCATCTTTGGGGGATTATTTCAGGATTATCTGATGAAATGAATCACTTTCTACTTGTGAAGGTTCATGCGTAAATGGCTTCTGAACAAGCACAGTACGGAGTTACTTCTGTATTGCACTAACCGGCCATGGAGGGAAGGCTGATTGCTGCCAACTGTGCCTCCTAACAAATTCCTTCTAAGCCAAAGGGGTTGTTGTATTCTTTGAGATACATATCCTTTAAGAGAGTTTACTCATTGAACCCAAAATGTCATTTTCAGCTCTGAATAAACACATTTGCCGGATTCTTTAAAGAGCTGACCCAAGTCTTTCTCTAATTCTCAAAAAAATACCTTTAGCTGACTCGTTCTGTCCAACAGATAGAAAAGTGTTCACCATCCTTTTTGTTGTTGTTTTTCCAGACAGGGATTCTCTGTACGGCCCCGGCTCTCCTGGAAGTCACTTTGTAGACCAGGTTGGCCTTGAGCTCACAGAGACCTGCCTGCCTCTGCCTCCAAAGTGCTGGGATTAAAGGCTTGCGCCAGGACCGCCACACCTGGCATACATCATTCTTATCTCTCTCACGGTCTCTCAGCGAGCCAGAACATCTAGCTGTCCCTGTGTATCTCCGTCTGTCTGCTCCCTGGACGGCTCCTCTTTATCAGACTGAGAGCCAGCAGGTCATATGTCCTTTCCATCCTGTTCCCTTCTCTTTCCTCGTGGGTTTGCTTTCAGCCATGTAGTGACTTGACCAACAACCTTAGTTCTCTCCCATGCTTCTTGTCTTTCCAATGAGCGATGACAGCCTGGGGGTTCCCACTCTGGGACATCACACGCCCTTCTTCTCCTGCCAGGGCTACACGCTAAGCCATGTCCAGTCTTCTTGCTATACCGTTGAGAGAGTAGCTGAGCGGTCCTCCAGTGCAGTGTGATCTGACTTCATCTGCTGTCCGCTCTTACACGTCCCATCCCTGAACCCCCGTGCATCTACTCTGCCCGGATGACTAAGTAGCTCCACCATTATATGTTCCTCTGTACTGCTGACTATACTGGCAACTCCATAAGTCTGGGATGGTGTCCTGCTCATTTATCCCACACCTTTGGCTGCTTGAGGGCAGCTCTGCCAAGAAACGACAGAGTTCTTCAAAGCCACTTAACACACTTCTGAGGCGGAAACTTTGGACCAGCTTCCAGCACTGGGAATCTGTGCTGGAAAGAGGATGTGGCCCCCAACACCAGCATCTGCTGGGCGTTGTATAAGGCAGGAGACTCAGACCAGCACTCTTTTTTTTTTTTTTTTTTTGGTTTTTCGAGACAGGGTTTCTCTGTGGCTTTGGAGCCTGTCCTGGAACTAGCTCTGTAGACCAGGCTGGTCTCGAACTCACAGAGATCCACCTGCCTCTGCCTCCCGAGTGCTGGGATTAAAGGCGTGCGCCACCATTGCCTGGCTCAGACCGGCACTCTTAGACTGAAAAACAGTTTCAGCTTTCGGTGACTTTGCAGCTCGCAGTGTTTTAAGTTTTATACTCAAATATTTTTCTTGCACGCTCACAGACACATGTATGGGTACACATATCCCCGAATGATGACATCAGAGGGCTCAGTTGGCTCTTGTTTATAAATCGCATCCACTCATTCCAAACACTTCACTAGTGATTTGTGGCTCTTATGCCAGAGCCACAACTTAGATTTTGAAATGATGTTCCGCCCTGTACGGACACGTGACTGTCTTTTGCAGGGGTACACGTATTCATGCTGTAGCAGGTGGACACTGAGGGACACTGAACTTGGCACTCAAGGTGATCAGGAAAGCTGGCGGTGAAACTTACTAACCTAGGTATCTGGACAGGACAGGCTCAAGTTCATGTGCGGATCCACAAGGGCGCAGGGTTTAAATGCAGGCGTTTGACTCTTAGACCAGCAAAGCCAAGAGTCTCTGCATCCCGGGGTGCTGTGGAGTTTCCCCAGAAGGCTTGTTTTTCAGAGGGAAGCTCATGTTGGTCCCTCGTCTTATGCTATTTCTCAATTTGATGCTTAATTTGCTCCTTTTGGTTTTATGTATTTTTGACACAGCTAAGTGTGTAAGTGGATTCCCTGTAGTCCTTACTAAATGCTATAGAACTTTAACACGGGAGATAAAAACAACAAGCCACACCTCCGAGCCTTACATTTAGTCCTTCATTTGAGCTGCAGGATGAGCTGTTTTCGGTCTGTATTTAATTCCTAGACATCACACTGCTTTAACTGCGGTTGTACCTTGCCTGGCCTCCCTTCACTCAGAAGGAAAGTAGGCTCTACCCTCAACCTGGACGTGGGGCTCTCACTGATTGATGGGGGAAAAGTCATCTTTAAAATTCTGAAATCATTCTCTAACTGTCTATGTTGGCATGAGCCGGGGCAATTTAACATGGTTTGGAATGAAGCCAAGATGGATGCCCAATGTTTCTGGTGTGCAGCCCTGGACTGTCTTTCAGAAAAACTGAAATATGCTGGCTATAGCCTCCTGTTTCCAGAATTGTTCTCCTGGCATCCTAATACCCTAAGACTCTTTGCGTCTTTGATGCACAAAGTTCAATAGAAACACCTCCTAAATAGATTAGTTGTAATGATGGTTAATATTTGCTGCTTTATTGAATAAAGCACATTTGCTTAAAAAAAAGGAAATTCACTTAGCCGCATGTCAGTCACCCAAATTTTGAGTGTACAAATGAAATGGAAAACATTTATTACACAAATTTAATTACAATTCTAGGAAATAAACATGCAAATCAGACGGAGCGCAATCTGTAGGCGCTGATCCTCATCCCTGCTCCTGCCCCTCTTCCCCAGACTTGCAGTGCCCGAATCACCAGGATTGCAGCAACCAGGCATCCACAGGCCTGGCTCCCCCAGGCGGGAGGATCGCTGTTTCAAAGAGGGACATCTGGCACAGCCACCGTCTCCAGTGTCCTAACACTTCAGCACGTGCCTCTCTTCCTGGCTTTGGTAGTAGGTCTGCCTCTTGTAAGCCTCTGCTTTCCTCAAGTGACCTCTCCTCGATGGAGGGTCCCCAGACAGGATTTATGAATTAAATTTGTTTGTTGTTGTTGCTGCTGCTGTTGTTTTGTTTTTAAGAAAAAGGCCAGCCACGCCTAGTGGCGCAAGTCTTTTATAGTAGCCCTTGGGAGGCAGAGGCAAGCAATCTAAGTTCAAGGCCAGCCTGGTCTACTCAGTAAGACCCTGTCTCAAAACCAAAACAACAACAAAACCCCAGGCAAAAGCCAACTCTAATTGAATCCACAACAAGGGGGTGAGGGGATCACTATCTGCAAAATAAAGTGACTCTGGCTTCTGCCACAGACTCTCCACCAAGGGCAAGCTTCTTTACTAGTTTTTTGTTTTTGTTTGGTTTTTGGTTTTCTTGATGGTTTTCCCCCACGGGGATTCCTCACCCAGGAGCTGCCAGTCCTGGATGCTGGACGAAAGCTCCCCGGGTTGCAGGGGAAGGGACAGGGCGGGCGGGGGAGCGCAACCGCTCAGTCCAGCTCCGACATCTGTTTCTCATCTCCGAGTGCTGTAGAGAGGGGAAGAAAGTCTTTAGCAAAGGGTGGGAAAGGCACAGAATTTTTTTTTTAATCACACGCACACACAATAAGAAAACTAAACCAAAATTTTAAAAATAGACAAGACGTCTGGGCAGGTTGCAGTGAACGCTTCGCGCGCTGCAGCCCCTGCCCCGGGCGGGCTGCGCGCGTGGGGTCCGGACTGCTGGCGGGAGCAGCCCGCGCGGCCCCGAGGGCGGAGGCGGAGCGGGGGCGGAGGCAGGGCGGGCGGGGGCGCGGCGCCCTGCGAGCTGGCAGAGCAGAGGGAGGCGGGGAGCGCGCTTGTCAGGTTCCCTCTCGCCCCGGGGGCATCCAGCAGAGCCCGGCTCGGAAATCCGCGGGGAAATGGCAAACAGGATTGACGGGTTTCTCGCGCTCCTCGCCAGACACAGCGGCTCATTTCCATAACCGTCTGCGGCGGCGACGGCGGCGGCGGGACCTGCGGGGACCTCGGCCGCCGCGCACCGGGCCACGCCAACAGGGCCCGGGAGGCGCGTGGGCAGCGGCGGCCGCGCGGAGGACGGCGGCGGCTGGAGCGCGGGGCGCGCGGTAAGAGCCGCGACCCCAGGGCTCGCGGAGGCGGGGAGGGTCGCGCGTGGGGCCGGGGCGCAGCTGGACACAGCGGGTTGCGGGGGCGGCGCGCGCTCTCCAGGGCCGCGCGCCCTTCCCGGGAGCAGCGGCGCGCACGAGGCGACCCGGGCGGTCGGCGGAGACCCCCGTAGCAGCGAGTCGGGGGTCCCCGGGTGGCAGGAAGGTCGGCCCGGGGCCGGGAGGGTAGGGAAGAGGGCCTGCGGGTCTCAGAGGCGCGCGCTCCGCGGAACAAGGCGCCGCTGCCGAAGCTGACACCTTGTGTCCCCCGCCACCTCCGCGCCCGCCCCTGCTCCCGGCTGCGGGCGGCGCTGTCCTCGGCTCACCTTCCCGCGGGCTGCGAGGCCCACGCCCCCGCCTCTGCCAGCCTTCTTGCCCCGCAACTTTCCCGTGCGCCTGGCCGCAGGAGCGGAGCGCCAAGGTCCACCCTGGTCCCAGCGGCGCGCACCGCGCGGGCGACCGGGGCTCGGCTAAAGACCCGGGCAGCTGCAGGCTGGAGTGCGGCCCCGCCAGCGCCGTGAGTCATAGCCTTGGAATCCCACCTTGGCGTGTATTTCCCATAGAAGGAAACTTGGTTTTTAGAAGGAGAGCGAATAATCATAGCCCTTATTCTTCAGGAGAGGCACTGGGCTTCGGTACCTTGGAAGACTACTTGCCTTTGTTCCCAGACACTTGGGCTGTTTACTTTTCCCTGCGGCCTGCAGCTGGCCGGACCGTGCCCTCTGTCCCGGAAAGGGGCTTAAGGGCATGGCACCAGTCTTCAGGGTGCGTCTGGGTAAGGGACCCGTCACACCCTAGCACCCCACCTTGAGCCTGGACTGAGAAAGCCGACCCTCAAGCTCCCAATGGGGAACCGCTAACCGCCCTAGTCCCTCCACACCTGCGTTCCCAGCCCCAATACCGGACCTAGAGCTCTTAGCCTCCTGGGACCGCGGCTGGCCAGCGCACTTCCAGGGGCACCACAGGGACCTGCAAAAAGCGTTGAAGGGTTTTGTTGTAATCATCCAGCCTCTACCTCCACCATTGGGCAAAGCAGACAAACTGTTGAGATCCTGTCTGGGACCGTTTG
Source organism: Alexandromys fortis (assembly GCF_014885135.2). Lineage (NCBI taxonomy): Eukaryota > Metazoa > Chordata > Mammalia > Rodentia > Cricetidae > Alexandromys > Alexandromys fortis. The sequence continues at coordinate 7,802,996 of NW_026067942.1, read as the reverse complement.
AAGTCCGTGGGTGAGGAAGTCTTTTGGCTCCCCAGGACAGAGCTCTGCGGTTCTCTGGACCTGCCTGGATCTCAGCGGTTCCTTCATGCTATCCAGGCTTGAACTCTGTCTTCCAGCTGCCTAGACGCTCCTTTATAATGCGTTCTGTAGTTCCCAGTGTCAGGAAGAAGAGGGATGATCCTTCTGCTGTACTGTTTTATGTCCAGTAGCCCGTTAGTTTCCTGGCACCTCCTTGATCACCGTGATGGCTTTATCTGGAACAGCCAAATGGTATAGACATGCTTGTGTGAGGAACACTCGGTAGGAACGCTGATGCTTGGCCTTCAGCCTTGTGGAGGGTGTTGGGGGTCATCTCACAGCATCACCCCAGTGACCAAACAGGGCTACAAGTTAGTGCATTAACACTCTCACTTTTAATCCACTCATTTCTGATCTTAAAACAAAATCTCTATCATATACATCACCGTGGCTGTATTCCTATGAACAATACGAACTTGTGAACCTGGATTTCTGGGTTCCATAGCAGAAGACCCAAGCTAAACATGGGTGCCCATTACCCTACAGCCCAGTGTCTCATGAACACTACGCTTGCCTCCCTAATTGGCTAGCATCCGTGTGAGTTCTAAATAGACCAAGAAGGCTCAATTGCAGACTCTCCTCCCCCCTCCCAAGTCGTCCCAGCTCATTCATGTTTTATTCCAGCTTAAATAAATCACTTGCAGAACCCAGCCTCTCCCATTTAGGATCTTGTGTGTAACAGTTTCTAATTTGAAGAAGAAAAACTTGTTGAAATTAGATGTTATAAACAAAAGAAGCAGCCACGCTAAAAAAAAAACTATTATGCCGCATTTCAAGTTCAAATCATAACGATGGAATTTCATATGTTGTGAACAATGCCAGCAAATAGAAGCCCTGAGAGCCTTAACAACAGAAAAGCTGCTCCCCGAGTCATTAGAATACAAACAAACTCTGACTACCATAAAGCAGCCCAGGGCCCATTAATGTCCTATTAAGCAAAGGTAATTGCTGCCAGGAGTCTGGCAGCTCCTCTGTCTTTAGGGGCATGGGTTTGTCAACCTGCTTTTGTTTATATGTAGTAAAAGTTCTACCAGGCAAAGGTTTGCATCCTCTTCCCAGACCCTGCCCTGGAAGCAGGGGTGTATCTCAAGCTGTCCCTTAGACTAGGTTAAGAAATTGGATGGCTTTATGAGCATCTTGGTGAGTCTTTGCCTGGCTGAAGAGTTGGAGGGGGAAGAGACCAAAGGGCTGAGTTTGTTAAATTGACAAAAGCAAAATTTCCTTGTTGATGACTGAAAGAGTAAAATAAATGACATCTTCCACCATTTCTTGATAGAGAATTATTTTACACACACACACACACACACACACACACACACACACACACTCCTTCCCTAAGGCATTTCTGATATCCCTTTACAAAGAAAAATGGAAGAGTAAACTCCAGAGCCCAAGTCAGCTCTACCCTGATTTTACCCCTTGCGTAGAGACCCTGTCTGAGGCAGGGCTGAGGCTGAATTCGAAAGCACTGACGTCTAGAGAGAGACAGGCTGCTGCCAGTCGCTGCTCTGGTAGCCGGAAGACTATCACCTTTTGAAGCAAAGATCTCCACCTCCACCCCCGGAAGTACACAGGTGTCCTGGCATGTGGGAAGTCATACTCTCCACGGGACAGTGACGGGTCCACCCTTGCTCCAGCCTGAAGGGCAAAGAATGAACTGGGTTCTTGCTGTGCCTGAAGGGATATCCATCTTCAGCAAGCAGGCCTGACATCACTTCAGTCCTTCAAACAGCTGAGCCGTGCGGGTCTGGATGTCCTACAGCAGTGACTCTCAACCTGTGGGTCATGACCCCCTTGGCAGTCAGACAACCGTTTCACAAGGATCACCTAAGACCATTAGAAAATAGAGACATTTACGTCACAGTTCATAACACTGGCAGAATCACTGTTCCAAAGTAACAAGGTGGCTGGGGGATCACCATAGCATGAGGAGCTGTGTTAAAGGGGCACAGAGTTAGGAAGGAACAGGAATCAGAGGCTCTGGGTCTGCTCTCTGACCTATGGCCCCAGACTCTTCTCCCTGGAGCATACTGTTGACCCTGTCCTGAGGGTCAACCCTGAGCCCCACGGAAGTGGCCCTGTAGCCTGGATTACACAGGGTCAGAGTCTGGGAGCATCCCAGAGCATCAGAGGCCAGGCTGGCTCCCTGCAGTCCTGAGGTCAGGGAACCCAAGAGTGGAGTGTTGACTCTTGGAAAGTTCCTGCTTTGCATCTGGCTTTGCAGTGTAAAGAGTCGCTGGCTGCCTCTGCCCGGAGCCCTGGCTCCTGTTTAATATTCTGCTGCCTGGTTGATGTTGTGCTTGGCTCCTGTGGGACTGCAACTCACGGCTGGAAACTGGAGCCAATTTTCTGTCTTCATCTCGCAGTGTTTTGACTGGAGGCAGATCCAGTTCAGGCCTATCAGGGCTGTGGAAACAACTACCAAGTGTCTGTCGGCTTCACCCCGGGAGGAGAGAGTGTGGCCAAGGAGCTGGGAAGACAAGAGCACTGGGAGGACCCTAGGGACGTCTGCCTTGCCCCGCCCCCCACTGGTTAGCGGATTTCATCAAAGGGGACTCCTAGGGGCTTGAATAGAAAATTGATTTCACCTTATTAATAGGCAGGCACAGGGTTTCTAGCTCTTCCTCTTAGAGGTACATTTGTAAGGTCAGGAGGAAAATGTGTTTGGGAGGCAGAGCAGCTGTCTGAGGGGCTGCGGGGAATCTGAGAACAATAAGGAGAGGACCCGCTCTGAGATGCAGGATGCCCACTGCAGTGGCTAAGCTGAAATCTGTTGGAGTTTGCTAAGGTGTCCCTGGGAAAAACAGTCTGCTGGTCTGGGATGAAGGGATGGGCAGGGAAAGCCTCCCAAGATCAGGAAGATGCCAAGGCCGCCCTCAGGCTGCTGCAGGGCAGGGCTGTTTGTCTGTCCCGCCCACCCAACCACTTTTTTCTCCCCCCAGATCTAAGGTTGTCAGAGATGACGCTGGTTCTGCCCATGAATAGATTCTGCGAGCCCATTGTCTCAGAAGGAGCTGCTGAAATCTCCGGGTACCAGACGCTATGGGAAGCTGACAGCTACAGAGGTGCAAGCCCTCCAGGGCCAGCACAGGTTCCTTTACAGACAGACCGAGCAGCCAGCCCACAACTGGCAGGTACTGCCTTTGGCCTTCTCCTTAGGAGCTGGGGCTGGGCTCCCTTGGGAAATCCTACTTAACTTGCTCCGCAGCCCTACCTGCTGTGGATGTCCTGGAACTTTTTTGTATTTTTTAGTTTGTTTGTATTTTAAAGGAACTGAACCAGTTACCAAAAGTTTGGGTTTGGGTTTTCTATCCCATGGAAATGAATGGCCCTCAGGGAGGTACAGATCACAGTCTTACATGCAGGGCTCTGTCCCACAAGCATAAAGGAGTCTGTGCCCCTGCCCCAGCTTCAAGCTGATCCTCTTCACAGTTGACAAGAAAATAGAAATATCTTCTTCTGGGCTTTAATTCTAATAGTCTCAAATAAGTTCCTTTGAGGTTTTATGACATGATAGGTCTTTTTTTTTTCTTTTAAAAAGAAACTGAAATAAAAAATTCATGAAAGTCTAGTTTCTGAAAAGGTTTGAGAGTCCTCCAAGGAGGCCCTGCTCTATTCTTGGTTGGTGTGTTAGCATTTCCAGAGTGAAACGGAATTTAATTACTCCAGGTTTTAAGCATTACTATATAAGAAGAGCCATTGTAAACTCCATGTATGTGTGTGTTTATTAACCCTGAACGTGCTTCATGCTCCTGCTCAGCAACCTGCATGAAGTGTCTGAGTCCGTGCTGGTCCCCCCACCGCCTGTGGATCTACTGTTTGCCTGTACGGTTAAGATCCCGAGCATTTAGCAGATGCCGAACGGTGGGTGACATTTTCCTCTAACGCTGCTTGGAAATCCTTACCTTCGCAGCTTGCAGGATTCAGTCTGCTAGCAACCATGAAGACAAATGTTTGTTTTTCATCATTGTGTGTACAGGAAGGGATGTAGCCAAGCTATCCACTAGAGGGAAAGGAAATGAAAGTATTTTGCTTGGCGAGCGTCTGGCAGGCCGCGTGTCATTTGTCGATCTGATTTATTGCTGCAGGATCGCACTACAGGGGAATTCCAAATCCTGTCAGCGCATCCAAGGTCACATACTTCAAGAGGAAGTACGCTTCGGAGGAGGATCTTCACCCCCCACTCAGCATCTGCAGCCACACAGTAGGTTTGAAATAGTTACTTTGTTAACATTTACAGTGCCTTGTCACACTTGCTTCAGCCATTCCCAGACTTAAATTGTTCCACCCAAGGGACAGAAGAGGGCCACTTCTTTGTGGGTCTACCTGGGTCACTGTCACTTGGGGGGAACCCGACCTGGACAGTTTCCCGTCAGTTTGTCACCAGCTAAAGTCATCTGAGAGGACGGAACCTCAAGAAAATGCTTCTGTGAAGTCAGGCTGTGGGCAAGCCTGCAGGGCATTTTTTAAACTGGTGATTGATGGGGGAGGGCCCAGCCCGTCGTGGGTGGGTGGTGCCATCAGTGGACTGTGGCCTGGGTTCTATAAGACTGCAGGCTGAGCAAGCCAGTAAGCAGCACCCCTCCATGGCCTCTGCATCAGCTCCTGCCTCCAGGTTCCTGCCCTGTTTGAGTTCCTGTCCTGACTTCCCTAGGTGATGGACTACAGTGTGGGAGTATAAGCCAAATCAGCCCTGTCCCCAAGCTGCTCTGGTCGTGTGTAATCACCCTGACTAGGACAGGGCCTCTCTTACTTTTCACAAATACTTGAAGAAAGAACCAGAAAGAGATCCTCCGCCCAGAAATAATTTGAGTGTGCAAGGAAGCTCACATCTCTTTGCCGATGGTTTAATATTCCCGTGCTCCCCTGAGGGCTAGGGCTGCTCCGTCTTATCATGTGTCGGCTTTCCTGACCCTAGTCTGAGCTCTGCCCAGGAGGCTGCTGCTTTGTGCTGGTTGGGGTGGTTGTCCAAGGGTTTTCTTACCTCCTGGGGGGTCAGTGTATCGTCCCCTGGATGTGTGCGTAGAGCAGGCATGCTGTTTGTGATACATCCTGACACATGTCAAGCTTGTTGAAATTCAGAGCTAATTCCCAAGGAAGGACCAGAGATAGCTCTTTTTCTTCTCACACGAAGTAAGGAGATAACCCAGGGGGAGCGTGTATGAGTGAAGAACTGGAAGTCTAAGTGTTCTTTTTCCTTGGTGGTACCCTCCCTCCAGATCTCCTCTGACCTCATCCGTGAGGCGAGGCTGGAGCCCCGTGGGCAGATGCCCATCTCAGTTCAGCTTCCAGCCACTCTCTGCCCCCTACCCCCGCCTTTAGAAGTTGCCTCTGCCTGTTGGTAAGGAGGCGCCATGTTTGTCTCTTTAGTCTGTGCCTGTGTCAGGGTTCCAGCTGCTACTGGGATGTGCCAGATGTGTGGTGCATCCCGATACCCCAGCTTTCAAAAGGCGGAGCAGGAGGATTGCTGTGAGGGGAGAAAGTCCAGCGCCTGCCTGGGCTATCTTGTGCGTTCTGGGGCAGCCTGGGCTACAGAGCAAGGCTGTGTGTTTTGTTTTCGTTTGTTTTTTTACAAAAGCAAATTAACAATAATCACAATTACGAATGGACCATCTTGTAAACAGTGACAGCCCCACACAGCCCAGCACCGTGTCCACATCTCCAGTGTCTGCATCTCTTTCCTGTCAGCTCCACAAGCCAGTAGGCCCTACCTGTCCCAGTCTCTTTAACTACAGTTGCCCTCTTAGCACACGGTGTGTCGTAGGTGTGGAACCCCAGAAGTGTTCCTTGGTGGCCCAGTCCTGGCTTTGACATGTGCCCATTAGAACCTGCATCTTGAATCTTTAAAAAATGTGCACTGGGGTTGAGAAATGGCTCCGCAGTTCAGAGCCCTGGCTGCCTTTCCATGTGAGTTCTATCCCTAGCATCCATCTGGCAGCTCACCACTGACTGTGTCTCCAATTCCAGGGCATCCCGTGCCCTTCTTTGGCCTCTTTTGGGTGGGGCCTCACATAGTACACAGACAGACACACTGGCAAACCTTCAAACACATAAAAATAATTTTTCAGCCGATGGGGATAGCACAGGCCATAATCCCAGCACGCAGGTCGCAGAGGCAGACACATCTCTGAGTTCAAGGCCAGGCTGGTCTCCATAGTGAGTTCCAGGACAGCCATGGATGTATAATAAAGAGGCCCTGTCTCAAAGAAAGTAAAATAATAATATAAACCTTTTTAAAAAATAGATACTAAATTCAAAACACTCTGCTGTGAAATGCATGAGTGTGCCTCTGCCCACAGACGTGTGAAACACAGCTTGATTCTATTTCCACCAGCACAAACCTTGTCACCAACAGCCAGGTCAACCTGAACCTTGCCTGTACGGGTTCGGGTCACTTGCCCCCAGCCCCACTGCAGCTGCCGGCCTGACTTCCGGCAGCTCTGCTTGACGGTCTTGGTGTCTCCTTCGCTATGACTTAAAGGACTGAGCCTTCTGGCTGGGCCCTGCTGAGGTCCACCCAGTGACTGGATCTTCTTTGCCACGCCAGTGAGTCAGGACACAGCTGGCGACGGGACAGCCACCGCCGTGGGGCCAACCTCTACGTGGGCAACGGCGTTTTCACACACGTCATTTCCTAAGCCTTTTCCCGTCTCTGATCCTTTTTCAGACCATCTCTGTTTTTGAGGAGCGAGCCCACATCCTTTACATGTCCCTGGAGAAGCTCAGGTTCATCGATGACCCGGAAGTGTACCTGCGGAGGTCCGTCCTCATTAACAACCTGATGAAGAGGATCCACGGGGAAATCCTCACGCAGAACAGCTGGTGCCTCCCTGCCTGCTCCCTCGGAGGCACCTCCGCCCAAGAGTGGTTCCTGGCCCAAGACTGTCCTTACCGGAAACGGCCCCGGGTGGTCAAAGAGGAGTGGGAGAAAGTCCACACTTGCTGTTTGTACCAGGAGTGTGGCGGCCACTGCCTGAATCTGCCCCTTTCTGTCAATGCCGGTGTTGGAAGCAATTCTGCTGCTGCCCCGGCTGCATCTCCCTCTACGCCCCCATCCTCCTCCTCCTCATCCTCCTCTTCTTCCTCCCCTCTGCCATTGCCTAGCTGTTCCCACCATGTGGACTTTGATATAGGCAGCACCCCCATCTACAAGAGCGACGGCCAAATACCTGCCAATGAAATTTTCGTCACTAACATTAGGTCACTTGGTGTCCAGGAAAAGGCCAAGTTCAGCGATGGGAAAGTAAGTCACGACACCAGCAAAGACAGTGATGCCCTTGGCCAAGAACCTCTGGGGAGCGACCTTGACTTTGAGTGCAAAGGCCAATTCTATGACTATTTTGAGACTGGGTATAATGAGAAAAGCCACATGAGTGAGTCTTGGAAGAAGTCTTTGAGGAAAAAGGAGCTTTCCCCAGGCACCAAACTATGCTGCAGCAAAGGAAGTAAGATGTGACCGTCCTCCCACTGGCACGCACAAGGACACGCAGCATGACCAGCTTCTGGCTCGAATGGATTCTGTAGTTTTGTACAACTGATAACAGTGTGCAGTGAACACTCTGTGTTGTCGCACCGCCTGGAGAGCAGACTGCACAAACGTCTGTACAGTAGGCATCCCAAGCCGCCTGTTAATGTGATTTTCCGAGGAAAGCCAACTTTTTGTTTGAAAGTTTATCTTAGTTTTCTTTAAAAAAAAATTAGTAGATTAGGTTGAGGACAACATGCCCTTGTTATAGCCCCACTGCCCCTCCAAGAAGCCCGCCAAATCAGTATAACAGCAGAGTTGTCTGCTTCTTCCGTAGATACAGCATTTCCTTCTGAGTGAAAGACTGAAGTCAGGTAGATGAAGGGTTTCATGAGTTGTGACGTGTTTGTATTGGACGGTGAGACAAAATGAAACACACCTGGCAGGCAGCAGTGTAGGAGTTGTGGAGACTGTACCCTGCGAGCTCCTCACTTGCCTGTCCTGGGTAATGGGTGACTAGAGAGGTGTATGGGGCCGTCCCTGATGGGCTCTGTAGGGAGGAGGTGTATACAGCCATCTCTGATGGGCTCTGTAGGGAGGAAGTGTATACTGCCATCTCTGATGGACTCAGTAGAGAGGTGTATGGGGCCGTCTCTGATGGTGGGCTCTGTAGGGAGGAGGTGTATACAGCCATCTCTGATGGACTCTGTAGGGAGGAGGTAGACACAGCTGTCTCTGATGGGCTCTGTAGGGAGGCGGTGTAGGGGCCATCTCTGATGGACTCAGTAGAGAGGTGTATGGGGCCATCTCTGATGGGCTCTGTAGGGAGGAGGTGGACACAGCTGTCTCTGATGGACTCTGTAGGGAGGAGTTAGACACAGCTGTCTCTGATGGACTCTGTAGGGAGGCGGTGTAGGGGCCATCTCTGATGGGCTCGGTAGAGAGGTGTATGGGGCCGTCTCTGATGGGCTGTGTAGGGAGGAGGTGTACACAGCTGTGTCTAACGGGACTCTGTAGAGAGGAGGTGGACACAGCCATCTCTGATAGGCTCTGTAGGGAGGAGGTGGACACAGCCATCTCTGATGGGCTCTGTAGGGGGGAGGTGTACGCAGCCGTCTTTGACCGGGCCGTCTTAATGTCATGACAAGGAAAGTGGTGTACAGGGCGATCTTGGGTGCCTTACTTATCTTAATTTTTGCCAATGTGAAAATTAAGGATAAATCAGAGTTACAGCAGGGATTTAACAAATAGTAAAAAAAACCACACAGGGTGGATCCATGCGGTTTGGAAACTTAACTTTGAACTATTGTGTTCAACTTTTGATTCACCATCCTCTTCTTCCTTTGTTTTTAACGCCCAGTGGCTGTGGGACGGATGGCCATGGGAAGAGTGGAAGCGGCCTAGGCTCTTCCATGGACAACGTCGTTGGGTCTGGGCTTTGGGCTGTTCTGTTTCCTTGTCCAGTGACGTACACGGCCCGTGGCATGCGTTCTGTGCGTCACACTTTGACCTGTTTTGCATCATTTCATGAGTTTAGACTCCTAAGAGCATGTGGTTTCTATATATGACTTTCGCTGTTGATTGAGAAGCACAATGTTAATAGATGACGTGGTGATCAATACGTTTTTATCTTAAAGAATGTAAAGACTGTAGGTTGCGAAACGTTATTTTGGAGAAATGGGACTCTCCTGTCATTGTTACCTGGGTATTTGGCCAACACACTGCTCAAACAAGACCTTGGATTTGCACATTGCCGTGTGTCCTCAGCGGCTCTCTGGCCCAGTCCAGCCAGCTCCTCCTCATAAAACGTATTCTCGTTTCCAAGGCCAAACACTGGCCTACTTGACTTGGGCCTTCTAAAAACCATTGTTCACAGCAACCAAATGCCAAATGGAGGAGATAGGTAAGTCCTCCCAGTTTCTCCAAGATGAAGCTTTTTTAATTATTGCTATTAATATTAAATAGGTCTCATTCATACAGTGTATGAGGAGATCATTTGGGAAATTGTCCGCAAGGACCAATTTTTAAAACATGTTCCTGTGTTATGGCTGAATAGTCTAGTAATGTTTTGTCCCTTATTTTCAATATTTGATGAACATTTCGGTGTTGAAATTTTAGGTGATAGATGCTAGTACATGACTGTGTTGTAATAAAAGTGAGGTTTTTCTTGATATATATTTATTAAAATGATCAAAAATCATTAAGTTTTTACAAATTTCATTTTAATGGCTATTTCTCTTATCCACGATTCTCTCTATTTAAAACAAAAACCCGTCAGGATGTCTAGAGACTGTGCATGGTGGCCAGACAGGTGTTCGTTAAGAATGAGCCTGGCCCCAAGCTGTGGGGGATGACTTTGTGACTGAACGCTTGCGGAGATGAGGTCAATGAGCGGTTTCACAGCCCGGAGATCGAGAGTGGTTTCCCCTTCAACCCTGCATCCGTGTTTCTTAGAAGCTAGCGTTGTATTTGATAAAGGGGAGGTCTAGTTGAAGGCAAATTAATTTGTCAAACATATCAACTGTATTATAAGTGTAGTGCTGCGCAGAGATTTAAATATGAAAGAATGGATTTGCCCTTTTGCTTTTTTAACCCCAGCATTTCCAGACCGTGCAATGATCTGAGTACATTCATCTTGGGTTATTTGGGGGGCAGGGGTTTAAGACAGGGTCTTAACTACATAGCCCAGGCTGACTCAAACCCCCACCTCCTGCCTCTGCCTCCCAAGGGTTGGAATCTAGGTGCTGATGAAGCCCTTGGAGTTGGCAGTGTCGTACAGTGCTCCCCTGAGCAGGAGCAGGCTCCACTCAGCAGAGTCTCCCATTCATGTGTGGGGATCTATGGTTGTTAGTCTCCCGGGGTTTGTGTTAGGACATTGCCAGAATAATAATAATAACAACAACAACAACAACAACTCCTTTTCTAAAAGAAAAACGAAAGGCCCTATCCCAGCATTCAGATGACAGAAACCTTTCGTGGTCACTGTGAGCGTGTGAATACTTCCAGTGTAGTTCCTGACGCCCAGGCATCCCTGGCCAGATCTCCCAGGTACCCGAGGCACTCCCCCACACTGAGTGACCCCTTTAACTGGTTTCTTTGTGAAGTTCAGCCCATCACCCATATTAATAAGCCTAATGTGGTGGCATATACCTTCTAACCCAGAACTAGTTGACCTCTAGCCTCCACTGGCACAGACATGTATATGAACACACAACCATTCACCCACGGATACATGTGTACACACATGAACACAGGCATGAGAGCATAAACAAAGTGGTCCTAAGCTATTAGTCAGAACACTTGCCCAGCATACACATGGCTATGAATGCACACGGCCCAGCATGCACACGGCCCAGCCAGCACACGGCTCTGAACTCAATCCCCACCATTGCACAGCATGGATCACACCTGTTAATCCCGGCTGGGGTGGTAGCATACAGCTGCACAGCAAGCATGAAGCCAACCTGGGATACTTGAGACATGGTCTAAAAACGGGAAAAAAATGCTGTTCCCCAACACTGCTCCCCTGCAGCTTCTGCTTCATGTTTGCAGCCCAGTGGTCCCTGTCCTTCCTCTCTGACTGTGGGTAGTTGCAGGAGCTGGATCTCACAAAGGCACTGTCTGCCCCAACTCTTTTATTTTTTTTAGGCAGGAAACTATTCAGACATATTGGTCTCTAACTCACAGAGATCCTCCTGCCTCTGCCTCCCAAGTCCTGAGTTGAAAGGAGTTAGCCACCCGCAGCAACTGCCCCCACTCTTAAAATCCTGTTACCTGCACAACACCCTGAAACAGCCTTAGACATAGGATGCAGGGACCGGGAACATGGAGGATGATGGAAAAGCTTAAAAGCGGTAGAAATCGCCATTTAATAACCTGTCATAATTAGCAAAGCATCTTTGATGTAATCTTTCAAGTCCTGGAGACTTCGAAGGGTCTGCCTGCTGCTTTGTCACCAAGTGGTCAAACATGCGAACAAAGGTGTCATGCTTCATGCATGTTCAGGTGTGACTATGCTGGGTATCGGGAGTACACAGGAAGCAGACTGCATCCGAGCATGGCCACAGCCTCTCCAGACAGAAGCATGCAACACAGCTGCACCAATTGCTTCCTTCCTGAGAACCAGAGCAGAAAGCTTGAAGGAGACCCAGGCTCCAGGAGATGCCAGCGTCAGAGCTGAACAGCAGACCAGGTGGCTTCTTCCACGGCGGTTAGGTGTCCGTCTCCCTCATGCTGCCGAGAGCAGAGGAAGAGATGAGCTGTTTAACCCCTAAATGAACTCGTAGTAGGGTTACCACATCTGGGCCGATCTTTCTAGGCCTCTGCAAAGCCAAGAGTCAGTATCGTAATGGCGTCTCTGTCCCACGAAACAATCCAGCAAAAACACTGAAGTTGGTGTGTTAGGTGGAAAAGAAGCCATGACTTTCGGCAATCCCTTTTAAGATTGCTGTGTGTGTGCTATGTGTGTACGTTGTGCGTGAGTGTGCAGGTCACATATACACAGGGAACTTACCAGGCCACCTAAGGTGGGCTCACCCCGCCCACTCTCCATTTTATCTTGTGAGACAGGGCCTGCCACTGAACTTGAAGCTCGCTGATTTGGTTAGACTGGCTAGCGGGTGAGCCCCAGGGCACCTCCTGCCTCTGCCTCCCCAGCACGGGGGTTACAGGCATGTGTTGCCATGCCTAGCTGTTCCATAGGTGCTCAAGAGGGAGCTGAGGTCCGTGTTTTGCAGCAAACACATTACTGACTGAGCCATCATCCCAGATCCTCTTAATTTTTGAGATGGTGTCTCTCTGAACATGAAACTTGCCATTTCAGCTAGACCGGCTAGCCGCAGGTGAGCCCTGGGGTCTCCGGCACTGGTATTGCAGGTACCCATCGCCCCACCTGGCTTTTGACGTGGGAGCTGGGTGTCCCTAACTAGATCCTCCTGTCTGTGTGTGGAGCCTGTCCCCCTCGCCCCAGCCCCATCGCTGTGAGCTGATTCCGTGGTTACAACAAATGCATCTGGGATCTTGTCGCTTGCTACCAGGCTTTCTCGGAGGTGCAGTTGCATTTTGTGAGCACTTGACTAAAACCTCCCTGTTGGAAGAGGTGTGCTCCATGACCCGGGTGGGACTGTTTAGAATCGGCTTGTACGTTAGCGGGAGAACTCGCTTAGGAAAGTACTCGCAAGGATGGAGCCATGAGTGCTTGAGTCTCACATCCTGCGCTGAAGTGCATCAGCGAGTGAGTTTAATAAAACATGCTGTCTAAAATAACCTGTAATTTCCTGTGTGCATTTCCCCTCAGTATCTGCCACCGGCTGGAGAAGGATGACTAAACAGGGGACTCACACAGCCTAGTCTGCTGCTGGTCGCAACCCTTGCTGAGCGGCTGCAGCTTCTGTAAACAGCTCTCTGCTGGGCTATGCCCCCCCCCATGTTGATCCAATTTGTTAATTTTGAAAATGCAAACTACTGATTAATAGCTTGAAACACCTGCTTTTGACCACAGTGAAACTGATAAAAAATATGAAGATGAATGAATCTTTTTTCATGTCATTTCCCTACTTCTCAGTCTTATTTTTTTTTAACTAGTCCCATGATTTAAAGTGACAAAATTTTGATTAGATGTTTTTATTTTTGGGGAAAACACATACGGAAAAGAATTGTTACAGATGGCGGGTGTGAATGGGCAGATGTCAACTTTGTGGGGAGGAATCACACAGGTACCCTTTGCCTTGTGATTGCCCAGGCTAGCCTGGGCTCCATTCAGGCCATTCCATGGGAGTCGCTGAGTCTTGGCATCAAATGTGTGTTAGTTGTTACTTGAACTCAGCTTGGATGCTTCTGGAAGCATCTGCAGGTGCCCTCTGAGGTGACCCAAATGAAGTGAGCTGTTCTCTGTGTGATTCTTGCCTCCTTGCTTCAAAGCATGAATTGTTCTAAAGTGTACCTGGAGCAACATTTAAACATCCCTACAGGAAGTTGAGGAACAGGCTCCTTTTGTGTCCAGGAGGAAATGTGAAGACAGGAGACACATCTTCCCTTTGTCAAACCTCAGAAGACAGGAAAGTATACAGAGGACTATGTTTTCTTTCCTTCCTTCCTTTTCCAGAGCTGGGAAAGAGTCTTGCTCTATTCTCCAAGTCTGCAGATACCCCCGAATCTCTCAGTGCTGAGATGGAGGGGTCGCCCCAAGACACCACAGAGGAAAGGCAGTGACTTGTTGGATTAGAGCAGAGGGCGGAAGTGTGAGGCAGGGTTTGGGGTCTGGCAGCCTGGATACAGAGTGAAGCTCTTCCACTACAAGAGGTGTCCCTTACAAGGGAAAAGATGTACTCTCTTATCTCCTGACTTGCCATGTAATTTGCCAAAGTTCAAGGTAATTCTGTTACCAGATCCAATGGTTGGTTCATTCCAACATAGTCCTTATTCAGGAAAAAATAAATCCCACCAAAACATGGTGCAAAGTTAAACATGTCAGATGATTTCAGCTCAGTGGTCCCGCTATGTGCCTGACTTCACAGGAGTAACCAAAGCAGCATCCTGAACAGTCAAAACATCAGGGGATGGTGGCAGAAGAGGCTGATCTGGTCTAGAGGCTGAGTTCCAGACAGCCAGGACTACATGGGGAAAACCAAAAAAACTCTGAGGCCCTGCCCTATTACAAAGTAACTACAGTATACTCTGCTCTGTTTGTTTGGGTGGTAGGGTTTTTTCCCTTCCTGAGACAGTCTTGGAGACTGGAACTTAAGTTTCTGAAGATGACCTTGAACTTCTGACCTTCTTGTGTCCAACCCTTCTGGGATTATAGGCATTCGCCACCACTCCTGGTTTATGGTTTATGCCATGCTGGGAATCAAACCCAGGTCTTTGTGCTAGCTAGGCAAGCAATCAACCGAGACACACCCCCAACCCTGTGTTTTCTGCTTTGTAAGAGGGAAGTTTCAATCAGATCAAGTAGGTTGGTCCCTACTCCAGACTCTCATCCTTTTTTATGTCATCTCTACTAAATTCAGCAGATGGTGTCAGATTAGTATTCTATTCACAGAAATCCCATTTTCACCTGTTTCTCAACTATGTAGTTTTCCCCAAGGTGGGTATACTTCTAGTGATGGTGATTGGGAAGACCGGAGAGCAGAAAGGAGAGTCTTGTCATCGTGGAGTGAGACACACCACCAGAGTTCAGCTGATCTCTACACATGCTAGTCCTGGGACTTCTCAGCAAGAAGTGACATCTCTCCCTGCACCACTAGCCTTAGAAAGGGCATGATGCATACCTGCAATTTGTGTCCTTTGAGAGACACTGAGGCGCCAGGACACAACTCAGTCGCAGGTTTTCCTGGAAGAGTCCTACAGAAATGCAAGTCAAGGAGACAGTGCCTCGGAGGAACTGTCCAAACTTGGAAGAACTGTTCAGACTGTTGAACCAATAGATTTATCCCGGGTGCTTTACAGGAGCAGAGTGGCTCAGGCAGCCCTGTGACTAAATGTCCCACCCTGTAAGGGTGGCTACACGTCACTGGAGTCCCCATCCCTAGTCAACCCCAAAGGCCATGTGTAGCTAGGGGTTCAGGGTGGCTGGAGTGTCAGGTGCCTGCAGACCCTTTTGTCAGGGAATGTTGTAGGCTGGGTCCTGTGTCTCCTGGGGGTGGCTGGACACTCAGCTTGCCCAGGGAAACCAGAATTGTCATCTCCAAGCTCTGTCTTCTCTTTGGAAAATGAATAGCTAAAGAATAAAAAAATTGCATTTTCCAATGACTAGAACTCCAACCTGCAGCCAGCGCAGCCTTCACTGGCTGTAGTCAAGATGGCTACACACAATGGGGGTGGGTGTCATGGGTCGCTCTCTGGAAGTTAACTGCAGAAAGATTCCTAAAGGAACCTCTAGTCATTTGTCCATCTGGGCGTTTAGTGAAGGAGTAAGTAGATACACACTGAGATGCCCCCTGGCGTGGAAATTGTAAGAATTAATTCATTTACAACTCCAATCATTATAGATTTAATCTTAATCATTCTAGTATCTTCTAACCTTTTACTTATCTGTTTAGGGTCTTTCTCTCTTGCGTGCGCGCGAGTGCGCGCGCGCGCGCGCGTGTGAGATGGGGTGGGAAGGATCCATAATCGTATCGTAGCACTACATTCCTGCAGGCAGATTCACTCCCCCAGCTCAAAGTTACCCCACCCTCCCCCAGCCCATTAGCCCGGCACACGCGGAGCCAGCCAGGCACAGCGCTACTGCTCCTGGCACAAGAGCTTCTTCGCCTCCCTGCACCAGGCAGGCGGGGGACCCTGCGCCTCTTCCTCATGTTTATGCGTAATAAAATAGCACACGTTCCCTCTGCTGCTTTATGAAGACAGTCCTTGCAGCTGTGACTGTAACTGGATTTTTCCTTACCAGCTAAGATTATGGTCCCATAACCCAATTAGTGTCATTTGGTGGTGGTCCAAGTGCTTCTCCAGCCCGGGTTTTAATTTGGGGATCCCCGGAGGCTGCACTCCACATCTGTAGCGGGCCTGCTCTTCCTCTCCCGGTATTTGCTCGAGGTTTATGGCGGGATTAGCTGTGTGGTCTGGAGGCGGCTGTCCTCTTTCATCCTCATGGCTCCGGAGCCGCCCAGAAGCCTTTTACTTTCCATCTAGCCCTGGCACCTAGAGGGCAGGCAGCCCGGGCGACTGGAAAGAATCAGAGCTCGCCTGGCAGGCCGGGGAGGCGCGGTCTCGCCGGAGTGGGGGGAGGTGCTGCTGGCTCCGCAGCTCTCATCAGGACGCGCCCGCCCCTTCCACACGGGGCGCAGGGTCCGCCCCGCCCCCACTCACGGGCTGCCGGGGACTGGCGAGGGTTGGCGGGGCTCAGGGCGCCCATTGTGCAGGCAGCTGGCACCAGCTGGGAAGGGAATTAACATAACAAAGAGCCGGAGCAAACGCCGTGCGGTCGGGCGGGGGCTCTGCGAAGCGCCCCGGGCTGGAGGAGCGCGCGGTCGCCTGCTGTCGGGTACCCACCCGGGCAGCCGGCCACGCGAGGCGCCGGCAGTGGGTGCAAGCGTGTGTCCCTTACGCGTGTGCATGTAAGTGCCTGCGGGTGCGCGCTTGCCTGCAACCGCATCCCAGGCCCGGGATGCGGATGCCTGAACCTCACCTGCAGACACTGGGCACTCACCCACTTGGCATCGTGGCGCCCAAGTTGGCCTTCCTTTCCAAAGGCAGTGCTTTGACTTTCACCGCCTGTTCTCATCGGGGTCCGCACCTCGGAACCACCTGGGGAGCTTTCCCCAGCTCCAGGACCGGCTTATCTCCA
Organism: Alexandromys fortis; assembly: GCF_014885135.2. Lineage (NCBI taxonomy): Eukaryota > Metazoa > Chordata > Mammalia > Rodentia > Cricetidae > Alexandromys > Alexandromys fortis. The sequence goes on along the minus strand of NW_026067942.1, from coordinate 7,786,167 downwards.
TACTCCAGATTATTTGGCCTAGCCAAGTCCCCCCCCCCCATGTTGTCGACTAAAGCATCCGCCGCAGTTCTAGCTTTCCAGAGTTGGACACCATGGGGCTCGCCCTGACCCCTACCCTGGCCCAAAGGAAGAGGCCGGCGTCAGAGCCCAGGCTCGAGCTCTAAGGTTTGAGACCTTAGAGCTTGGCTTTCGCCTAGCCTGGCTAGGGGTCAAGAACACGTTCCTGACTGGCGCGTCCCTCGCAAGCTTCCTTCCGACTAGTCCGTTTCACCTCGCTTATTGCTAAAAGCCTTGCAATAGCCTGTAGGAAGAAAGCTGTCGGGATGGGAAAGCTCAACTGAACTAGGTAGACAGACAAAAACAAAACAAAAACAAAAACAAACAAACAAACAAAAAAACACCATTTTTAGGCTACCCCAGGCCTCCGGCTCTCTTGGAGGTCTCCCGTGGGGACTGTAGGAGTCAGGCTCAGCAGGACCCGCAGCAACTCAAGAAGCGGACATTGCCCAGACGCACTGCGCCTCTATCGTTTGACCCTGGTGACCACCTCCTCGCGGATCCCAGTCTCTGCAAACTCCATTTCCCCGCGGAGAAAGACTAAAGGCGAGTTCCCCACCTACCTCCCCCAGAAAGGTGGGGGGAGGAAGCGCCGCAGCGGGGTTCGGGGCTGCGGGGACCAAAGTGCACCTCGGTGCCTCCGGCCTCACCCAATGGTGCGCTTCCTCCTGGCAGGAGCCCGGCATCTGTGAATCCCACTGCCACAGGCTGGTTGAACTGCTCCCCAGAGGGAGGAGAGTGACTGAAAGCAGTTGCCCGACTCTGCCATCACAAAGAAGCTCGGTGTTACCCTTATGACCGGATTGTGAGAATGAACTCTAAATGCCTTAGAACGCAGTTTCAAGAGGGGCTGCGCCCCCGAGGTCACCACCCAGGACCACGTTCCTGCCTCGACTAGGAATGTAAGCCCAGGGGAGCCAGCAGAGTTCACTACAGTTCAAGTAGCTACCCTTGCGGGCTGAGCCCAGAGGATGCTGGGTGCTAATGTCCCCAGACCTATTTTGCTTTATAAACTTCCATTTTAGGGTGTCAGATATCCGGAAAAGGGGAGAAGGTGGAACCCCTGGTCCTCATCTTGAGAATAACCTTGTCCGAGGTCAGCAGCCAGGCAGGTGACCTGATCTCTGTGCAGAGACTTGGTGTTGGCTACTGTTGTTGAGTTCAGAATTCTCGCAGGTCCTAACCACTGTGTTTATTCTCAATAAATGGTTTCTTAATAATCGTTTTAATTAGCAAAAAGGCTGTCTTATTAAAGCTAATTAAAGGCAATTTGGGAACCTTATTTTCATACAATCATAAAATTAAAGCAACAAGAGGGTAGAGAAATGGGAAATGCCTCCAACTTCCATGCTGAGGGTGCAGGGAGAAACTGGAAAGGTCTCTAACCCCCACGGCAGTTCTGAGGGGCAGGGGTACCCAGTCAGTAAACCGAATCCCGCATGTAGGTGTAGCCAAGGACAGTACAGGAGGGATCCTCTGTCCCTGTCTTCCTTGTGGCATCTTAGAGACATACAACCTGCCCACCCTCCCCTTCTGCCAGTCCTCTCCTGAGGGTTGTCTTTCTGTTGAGAAAGTAGATACTCTTCTTCCGTTCCCTAACACTGTACCAGCTGCTGGAGATCGCCAAGTCTCACCTTTGCCCAGCAGCACATCCTCCATCTGGCATTCTCTGCCAGCCATTGTGGGGTGACTGCCCTGTGTCACAAGCTTCCCAGGTGCTTAGAACCTCTTGGACCTGACACAGTGTGATTTCAAATGGGTCTTAAAAACAAAACAAAACAAAACAAAACGAAGGGAGTCAGATAAAAACGGGTGTAAAAACGGGTGTAAAAACAGAAAGATCAGAGAAGCAAAGCAGCCAACCACTAGTTCTTACCGCTACAAAATCCTTAGATCAAATGGGGTATCCTGTCTCTACAAGTCCTCAGAATGAATGCAATGAGCCCCTGTCTCCTCCCACCTTGTATTCCTCTCTCTGCCCAGCCATATCACTCCTGTCTCCACCTCCCTAGTGCTGGGATTAATGGTGTCGGATCCCAAGTGCTGGGATCACCTTTGTGTGAGCTCTGTTTATCTGAGACATTAGACTGATTCAGTCTCAGGTAGCCCAGGGTGACCTCGAACTCATAGAGATCTGTCTGCCTCTGCTCCTGAGTGCTGGGGTTAAAGGTGTGTGCCACCGCTGCCTGGTCTCTAGACTAACTATTGTGGCTAGCTCTGCACTCTGATCTTCGAGCATGCTTTAATTGCTAGACTACAAACAAGATATCACCACAGCTTGGCTTTGTGTCCTCCAGACCTTAGCCCAGGTTTCTCCCCAAGCAAAACTGCTCACTGTGGGAACCTCCATGTCCTCCACAACTGACCTCAGCCTCTGCCTTCCCCTTGCTTTCCATTTAGCCTGGGAAAACCTCTCCCAGCCTCCATATTACAAACACACAAGCAAACAAAAACCGTTTTCTGTCACTCTCTAGGAGTCTCCATAGGCGCCTTCCATGACCTAACGCTAGAATCCTGTTTGTGTTTGCTTCAAGAGGCTGTTATTTTAGAATAACATAATACTATAGCTTTGGGGTGGCACACTCCGGCCCCGCCTTCACATGGCTTTAAGGGCTGACAAAGGTCTTCTCTGAGCTCTGGTCTTCAGCAGAGGATATCTGCTATATCTGTACAGCAGATGTCCTGATGTTCCAGGAGTGTGGGCCACCATGCAGGCAACACCTCTCTACACTGCAGGCGCTCGTTGTTGTAGGCGGTTTCGGGACAGTTTAGGAAGTGTGAGTTCACATGGAAGAGTGTGTCTGAACTGGCTCCAGCCTCACCTCTAGAGATCTTCATGGCTGCCTTCTGTCCCTGCTCACCAGGGTCCCTTCCAAAGGTCTGGACAGACTCTCCAGGGGTCCCAGTTTCTTTGTTTACAGTTGCTCATCCTGTCCATATGGCAAGTCAGAACTCTGCAAAGAAGCCACAGGGCAGGGTTGGTTCCTTGCTTTCGTTTTTAAGCTTTTTAAAAGGACTCTCTCTCTCTCTCTCTCTCTCTCTCTCTCTCTCTCTCTCTCTCTCTCTCTCTCTCCCTCTGTGTGTGTGTGTGTGTGTGTGTGTGTGTGTGTGTGTGTCTGTAGGCCAGAGGAGCTGATTCCTTGGAGCTGGAGTTACAGGCTGTTGTGAACGACCTGATGTAGGTGCAGGGAACTGAACTCAGGATCTCCAGCAAATGTTCTTAATAGCTGTTTCTCTCCAGCCCCGCCTCACCTCATTGTTCTGGGTTTTCCAACCTCCTTCCATTGAGGATCTTTTTGTAAAGGACTCCTTCTAGCAGGAAGTTCTCACCTCTAAGTGGTCCCTAGAAAAATCCCATATGGCCCCCCAAATTCTTGCCTGTCCTTGGAAATCCAGTTTGGTGGGCTTTGTATGGCAAACCTTGGATTTCTCTTTAGGTGTTGCTTGGGGCCCCAGACAGAGAGAGACCATGAGTGAGTGAGGCCCTTTCCCCCAGCCCTCCCTCCTATTTCCCTGGCTGAAACCTTAGTGGTGGCAAAGCTGTACAGGGTAAGTGTTTAGCCACTGATTCTCGAAGCGGTCATTAAATTAGAGGTCCCAGTGGCAGCTGCTGTCACCTCCATGGCGGTTGCTGTCACCAGAAAATGCTTAGGAAAGGATGCTCACTAGAGGAAAAGGCGAGCAGGTGGCACTTAGATTCTGACCTCTGTATACTTTGACCTTCCCAGGGCTGTACCTGGAGCAGAAGTGCCACAAAAAACAAACAGCATATGCCTGCCCCTGCCCCATGCACCAAGTGCGGTGGTCATTTTTCTTCATCACAGGCTCACAAGAGAGAGCCACGTTTCCTTCCCCGAGTCTTCCCTGCAGTGTCTGCCCACTGTAAGTGTCCACAGGGGCTGGAGCTACTCTGGCTGGCATGATTAAAGCCTGAATTACACGACAGTGGCTTCGCTTTCAAGGAGCTAGAGAAACTGCACAGGACCCCTGGGGCAGGACACAGGCTTCTCAGGATGCTCCTTTTAACAAAGTTGTCATGAAACCCAATTAGCCAGCTGAAAGGCTAGCATGGGCAGGCCTCCTCGGGGCTAATACATAATAGAACATGCCCTGTACCCGAAAGAGCCTCTCTGTTGCAAGCGTGGAGGCCAAGACAAGCACTCCCGGCAGGAAAACATAGGCACCAGCATCCCTGCTCCCTGAGTCCAGCGGTGAAGGTCCCAGAGAGGCACATACCCCTTACCCCCAAGAACCACTATCATCCGTGAGCCCCAGGTTTGAGATGCTGGGGCCTCTGGGACAAGAAGCTGACTCAGGCTGGGTGTGGTGGACACACCTTTAATCTCAGCAATCGGGAGGCAGAGGCAGGCGGATCTCTGTGAGGTTGAGGTCAGCCCTGTCTACAAAGTGAGTTCCAGGACAGCCAGGGCTGTTATATAGAGAAACCCTGCCGAGGCTGGGGGGTGGGGAAGAGCCTTCGTGCTATGGGACAATGGTTTGTACCCTGTCAATTGTATTTTAATAAAATTCTGATTGGCTAGTAGCCAGGCAGGAAGTAGAGGTGGGACAACCAGGCAGGAAGTAGAGGTGGAATGACGAGAACAGCAGAATTCTGGGAAGAGGAAAGCTTATTCTGCTGTCGTGACCCAGCCACAGAAGAAGTAAGAAGTAATATGTGACTGCCTTGCCAAATAAAGTACCACCCCAATTGGCTAACATAGGCAAGAATTATGGGCTAATATAAGTTATAAGAGTTAATAAGAAGTCTGAGCTAATGGGCAAATTGGTTTATAACTAATGTAGACTCTCTGTGTGATTTCTTTGGGACTTAACTAATGGAGGAACCAGGCAGGACAGAAACCATAGTTAACACCTAAGTATGAATTAGCAGCCTTGGCTCAACTCTGGGTCTGACTCGTTTTCCCATAAGCTGTTCAGACACAACCACCCCACATCCCCTTCCTTGTCCTTTTCATAGTGAGAAGCAGCTATTGCCCTGTGGCTGACACCTGAGTGGACTTCTTACTTTTGCTATGTCAGGCAGCACTGTTCAGTGGAAAGATAATGTGAACTGCAGACATTGTGGTGGTCTGAGTGAAAATGGCCTAGCTTAGTTAGGAGGTGTGGCCTGTTGGAGTCGATGTGGCCTTATTAGAGTAAGTGTGTCCCTGGGGGTGGGCTTTGAGGTTTCAGATGCTCAAGCCAGGCCCAGTGTGGCACTCACTTCCTGTTGTCTGCCAATCTGGATGTACATCTCTAAATAGCTACCTCTCTGGCACCATGTCTGCCTTTGGGCCACCATGCTTCCCACCATGATGACAATGGACTAAGCCAGCCCCAGTTAAATGCTGTACTCTATAAGGGCTGCTGTGGTCATGGTGTCTCTTCACAGCAATAGAAACCCTACAACAGACACAATTTTAAATGTTATAGTAATCCCATTTTAAAAGACGTTCAAAGAAAGACGTAATGTTGATTTTGATTAGATATTTTATTTCACCCAAACCTCCACCAGACATCTTTACTTAGTACATCAATACAAAATCTATAAGTAAGGCATGTTGCATCCTTTTTGGTTCCCAGATTCTGAAATCTGCTGTGTAGTTTAAAAAATCATTTTATATATTATTTCTAAATTTTTATATTTTGTTTGCATGTGTATCTGTGGACTACATGTGTGTCACGCACATGGAGGTCAGAAGAGAGCATCAGATCCCCTGGAACAGGGTACAGATGATTGTGAGCTGCCATGAGGGTGCCAGAATATGAACCCAGGTCCTTTGGAAGAGCAGCAAGTGCTCTTAACTGCTAAGCCCTCCTTGCAGCCAGTCTCCTGTGTGTTTCACAATGCAAGGCAATGAGACAGTGGCTTCTACATTAGACCAGGTCACTGTGTAGCCCTGTGATCCCTGATATGTGGGTCATGCAGCCCCAACTACAATCCTCCTCCCATCTGTCCTCAGGGTACCATCATGAATTTGCACAGAGCCCCCTCTAGTTCAAGGCCATGGGAACATAGAAAGGCGTTGGCAACTGCTGTTGTTCCCAGTGACTGTCCTGTGTGGTCTGGCGGTCCCATGCCCATGGCATCGTCCCCACTGCACATAACAGGGTTCGCTAAAGTGAGCAGAGCCAAGCTTGCGCACCGCCAAGGACAGGAGTATTAGTGGCAAACTGCGGTGTTCCCTAGGTGGTGGAAACCATTGTTAGCAACAGACAGGAGACTTTAATCCTCTATTAGCAAAGCGAGAGAATGTGGGCAGCAAGTCAAGTCTTGTCAGGGAAAACACCAGCAGGAAGGAGAGCCGCCTGGTATGCCGTGCCACCTCTGCTTCTGCTGCTTCCCTCTGACGCAGTGCCTTGGTGGCATCGAGCCTAGCCAAGCTGTGGCAGACCCTGAACTGTCTGCTGTTGTACCCCTCTGATGCAGTCCATCTCTGCCTCTGGCTTCCACAGGCACACACACACACACACACACACACACACACACACACACACGCACGCATGCACATAACTGAAAATAAAATACATTAGCTGGTGGGAGGTGGTACACGTCTTTAATGCCAGCACTCAGGAGGCAGAGGCAGGCAGAGCTCTGTGAGTTTGAGGTCTGTATAGTGAGACCCTGTATCAACAAACAATAAACCCCTCACTCACAGGAAGTTCTTCAAAGCTTACACAGCCCTCTCACTTGCATTAGGTGGCAACTCTCTGGACTTTATTTCCCAGGTTAAAGGAGGGCTGCCCTTCGACCTCTGTGCAGCAGCCCAGACAGCTCAGGGCTCCAGGGAATTGTTCATGGAGGGAGGGAGATGGAGAGTTCTGGGATTAAAGGCGTGTGCCACCACCGCCCGGCAATCCTAAGGAATTTGGGTTTTCAGGTCTCTTGTTTTCATTTGAATACATTTTTTAAACCTTTAAAAATTACATTTTAGCTGGGCAGTGGTGTTGTTGCATGCCTTTAATCCCAGCACTTGGGAGGCAGAGGCAGGCGGATCTCAGTGAGTTTGAGGCCACCCTGGTCTACAAAGAGAGTTCCAGGACAGCAAGGACTATTACACCAAGAAACCCTGTCTCGGGAAAACAACAACAAAAACAAAAACAACAAACAAAAATTACATTTTGAACCTTTTAAAGTTTTACACACACACACACACACACACATACACGCACACACGCACACACTCGGCTATGGCTTACCTCTGTTGGAGTCAGTTAATCCTGAGGCTTGGCTAGTGTCTTCAGTCCTAACAACATGTGCCTTCACTACTGAGCCATTTCATCATCCCTGAATATGTATGTTTTTAATGTGTGTGGATGTTTTGCCTGCCTGTATATCTGTGTACCACATGTGCACAGAAGAGCAAAAGATCCCCTGAAACTGGAATTACAGTGAGTTATTAACCATCATGTGGATGCTGGGAACTGACCTGGGTCCTCGGCGGGAGCAACAAGGGTTCCTCACTGCTGAGCCACCTCTTCTGCCCCCTAAAGACAGTTCTAGAGCATTCATTTGTTACACAAGCACATATGTATCTAGACATAGCTACAAATGCTCATACATGCACCCATGTCTATTAAGAATAACATATAAACTACATATATACATGTTTCATTTAACATACTAAAATCTTCCCCATAGGCATTATGTGCTGTGAAGAGACACCATGACCACAGCAACTCTTATAAAGGAAAATGTTTAATCAGGATTGATTTACAGGTTCAGAGGTTTAGTCCGTTATAGTCATGGTGGGAAGCATGGTTGCGTGCAGGCAGACATGGTGCAGAAGAGGTAGCTGAGAGCTCTGCACCTGGATTGGCAGGCTGCAAGAAAAGAGAGAGCCACGATTTCTCAGAAAATTAGGAAACAACCTTCCTCAAGACCTAGCAGTACCACTTTTGGGTATATACCCAAATGACGCTCAATCGTGCCACAAGGACATGTGCTAACTATGTTCATAGCAGCTTTGTTTTTCATAGCCAGAACCTGGAAACAACCTAAATGGCTCTCCACGGATGAATAGATAAGGAAAATGTGGTACATTTACACAATGGAGTACTACACAGCAAAAAAAAAATGACATCTTGAAATTTGCAGGCAAATGGATGGAGCTAGAAAACATCATTTTGAGTGAGGTAACCTAGACCCAGAAAGACAATTATCATATGTACTCACTCATAGGTGGTTTCTAAACAGAAAGCAAAGAAAACCAGCCCACAAATCACAATCCCAGAGAACCTAGACAACAAAGAGGACCCTAAGAGAGGCATACATAGATCTAATCTACATGGAAAGTAGAAAAAGACAAGATCAAAATGTATAGCTCAATAAAATCAATAAAAAAAGAGAGAGAGCCACTGCCCACTGCTTTGGGCTTTGAGACCCCAAAGTCTACCCCAAGAGGACTCTTCCTCTCGCAAAGCCACACCTATTCCAACAAG
>NW_026067942.1:7759533-7773374 GCF_014885135.2 Alexandromys fortis | reverse complement strand
GTAGGTGGATGAGTGGGTAGATGGATGGATGAGTGGGTAGATGGATGAGTGGGTAGGTGGATGAGTGGGTAGGTGGATGTATTGATGGGTGGATGAATAGAAGACTGCATATATGGATGACTGAGAGGATGGATGAATAGATGGATAGATGGATGGATGGATGTTTAGATGGGTGAATGACACTGTTGACACTGGAAGAGAAGGATTGGAAAAGAGCCTTGGTGGGAACATTTGAAAGAAACCTTTATTTACCTGCTAAGTGTGGCAAGCTCATACCTGTGTCATGCTGAAGTCTAGAAGAGGAATATCCATTAAGGTCTTTGGGAGTCTTTATCCCCTTCTGGGCACTGTTGGGAAACAGGGAGGCTTTAAATGGGACACTTTCAAACAACAAGTTGTGTGCTTTGAAGAGGGTGTGGGGCTGGGAGCATGGGGTTCTGTCTCTTCCTCTTCTGTTTTATGTTTTCTCTCTCCTCTGTGTGTGTGTGGGGGGGGAGTGGGTGCTATGTGGTATGTGTTGTTTGTGTATGTGAGGGTATGCGTTCACATGTGCCTGTGTGTAAAGGCCAGCAGTTGGCATCCGGTATCCCCCTCATTGCTCTCTTCCTTATTGTTTGGAATGAAGTCTCTTACAGCCTTGAACTTGCTAATTCAACTAGACAGCTCGCTGTGAAACCTTCATTATCCTTTTGTCTCTACCTCCCCCGCACTGGGTGGACCACCGCACCCAGCTTTTTATGTGGGGGTTGGGGATCCCAACTCGGGTCCTTAAGTGTGTGTGGCCATCACTTTAAATGGAGCCAGCCCCTACCCCTTTCTTCTTTCCCTCTTGGGCGTGGCTGTGAGTGAGTAGACTTGCTTTACCCCTGAGTCAGGATAAACATTTCCTCTTGGTAAGATGATCCCCTAGGGCATTTTGTAATGGCAACAGAAAGTTAGGGACCCATGGAGAGCATTGTCACCAGTTTCCACCACACACAGAATGAGAAGCAGACGGCAAAGGCCAGTACGTTGGCACTGGGTGATAGGAGACAGCAGGACACAGAATTAAATGGTGTCGGTGAGCAAGGATCAGTTCATGAGGTGAGCTGGACCTGGAGCCAGGCATTAAGCAAGGGGCTCAGCTGTGGATAGTAGGGTGCTTCAGCAGTTAAGATCCTTTTGACCAGGTGAGGTATAACTTGGCTATAACCCCAGCATGATTGGGGAAGAGGGAAACAGGCAGAGGCTGAATTTGAGGCCAGTCTGGGCTACACAGTAAGAACTTATCAAAACAAAAACTAAACAAACAAAAACCAAATCAACTAAACAAACAAACAAAAAACAATCCAACCAAACAAATAAAAAATACCAAAAAACCAAAGCAAAAAAGTAAACCAAAACAACAAAAATATTGCTGGCTGGGATCTGTAATACACAGAGGCCATGGTCAGCACCTAGATGCCCACGCACACACTGAGCTTGGCACTTAGAAGCTCCTTTCTGGTCAGGTGACCAAGATCATGAAGGTTTCGGTTAATTTACATACGGACTGCCTCATTGACTGTGCAGGTGTACTAGAATGAGAAAGAGAGACACATGGTCCTTTAGGAGAAGTTGAAGGAGCAGGTTGCAGCTCCAGGAGCTCCACGCCTAATGTGCTCAGTGACCTGAAGCTGCACCGTCGAGCACTCTAGCCTGTTCCCTGGCAGACAGGCTTCAAGCCTGTGCTTACTCCCCCTCATTGGATGCGACTCCCAGTGACCCTGTGATTTTTGTGGGTGCTTGACGGCCATGCAATGACTGGTGGACAGAGGTCTTGTGTAATGAATTAGAGTCTCCACCTTCAACCCTCTCCATGATGAGAGGCTATCCATCAACCCAGCTTAGAGTATCAACCTGCTGTTGACCAGATCGGATACCGCCCATGCCTATCTTGTCCTGGCATTGCCATTCTCTCCTGGAGGATGCCAGGACCAAGGCCACTGCAGTCAAGTACAACGACACTTTAAACAGATCCTAATCTGGTGCCCCATAAAGGAAGTTGTTGGTGAACACGCAAGTCTGTGACACCAGCACTCATTGCTGAGAACTTTATGGCTTTTCCTTTGAGCTGGGTAATGAGGGCATGACCACCTTACTCGGTCACAGCAGGAGCTAAGGATCTACACCCTTTTCTGCACGACTCCCTCCTGTCCTTGCTGTCTCAGTCCTTATAAGTGTGCTGTGGCCTGTGTCGCTCAGCACACTGGTAGGTGTCTCAAAGAGCATGATGCATGCTCTAAAAAGCGGTGTCTGTGGATTCTGTTTCTCCCAGTTTTTCTTTGCTGTTCTTCTCACCCACCCAGGAGCCTAGGAAACGTTTAACCTGAGTACCCTTTTCTGACTAAAGAGAAGTTCAAGATCTGTAGTCCAAATCGCTTCGGTGGGCAGTGGTGATGCACGCCTTTAATCCCAATACTCGGGAGGCAGAGGCAGGTGGGTCGAGTGTGGTCTACAGAGTTCCAGGACAACCAGGGCTACACGGAGAAACTCTGTCTCAGAAAAACAAAAAACAAAGAACCAAAACTCATGACACTAAAGTAGTTTTGGGTGCTTGAACTATAATTACTTTGGTCAGACTTCTCTTTGCCTCAAATAACAAAAAGTCTTGTGAGGGGAGAACAAATCAAGAGTCAAGGAGAAAGAGTGGTTTTCTGAAACAACAATAGAAAACATAGTTGAGACCTTACACCAGCAGCGTCAGCTCAGGGCAGGCTGGTGGACTCTACTGTGTCCTAAGTGGGATGGGCGGTGTTGCTGAGCTGACATACATGGCAGAAGCTGGCATCATCCCGGGTGCACGGCACAGCTACTCACACTGTGCTTCAGAGGTTAGCGGAATGCTGCTGAGAAGCCTTGAAGCTACTGTCCTACATAGTGAGCAATTCGGGGTTCACCAACTGGTTTATTGGGGCACAGAGGAGCTAGGTTTTTCTCCTGGGCTTTTACAGAGTCTTTCTCTGCTCAGGGGGCACAAGACTACTGTCCCCGAGGACTGCTTCTTCCATCCGTGCATCCCACCCACGCCTAGTTCTAAATCCACCCTGAGCAAGGGAGTGACTACTAGTTTCATCAAGATCCTGCATCCCCCCCCCCACCCCCCCGTCCACAGGGACTGCTGGGTAGAGAAGCTGAAATCTGAAGGATTTTATATTTGGTTAGAAAATGGTGTACTTCTGTTGAAGGGGAGGGTGCTGTTCACGACATAGTGGCCCCTGCTTGCTGGACTTTGTAAAACATGCTTGTGACCTGGACTGGTGACTTTGTGACCTCCAGACTGGACCTGGCTGTTTGGTTGCTCATGTGCAGCCAGCTGCTCAGTCTAATGCAGCCAGTGACAGAGAACTTCTTCATGGTGCTAGGGTCACCCACAGACATAGTTCCTGCCAACATAGAGTCTGGGTCTTGTAAGAGAGAAATTGATCAAACTACCTCACAATTATAGAAGGTTTTTTTTTTTTTTTTTAGGATACCTTGTGGATAGAAAGGGTGGGGCTTCATGAGGTCAGATGAAAGAGCTCTTCCATAGGCGTCACAATGGCAGATAAGAGCCTTCCACAGGGGTGTGAGAGATGGGGGAACTCCTTGGTTAACCTAAGATCTGGAGAATAGACAGAACTTACCCAGATGAAAGGCAGGGGGCAGATTGCATCCCCATAGATCAGTCTAGCCACCAGGCAAAGCACACACCAGGATTTGTGAGTTTGGCCAAAGGAAGGCCCTCTAGTTCTTGTCTTGTCATGCATATTAAAGGATTTGTCTTGATTTCAAAAGCAAGGAGAAGTCATTGAAGTGCCCTACAGAAGGTTCACTTTGAGGTGAGCAACAAAAGAGAGCGAATCGAGCCCCACCAAGAAGAACGGGAGGTACCACAAGCACGGGGGCTTCCATGATTGGAGTACCACGTGCATGAAGAAACACTGAAGAGAAGACCAAGTCAGTTGTTGGATGAGGAGGAAGGGGTTGAGACGGCGCCTTAGTTTCTGGACTGAGTTTGGAAATGGGTCTGTTCACTGGGGAAAAAAATATTGGAATAGGAAACTGTGGGAAAACCAGTTTAGGTTTGGTAGTGGTGAGATCAATTTCTTTGAAACCAAGTGGGGATGGTAGGTGGGAAGCCAGATACAAGATCAAAGCAGAAGGCTGGGCTGGAAATGCAAATCCGGGCAGTGCCAGCATCCAGATGGGACAGTGCAGCAATTGTCTTGCTGAGTGGTAGGTTACCTCGAGGCTTGGTGATTGAGCACAGCCTTCCTTTGTTGTGCACGGTTTGGACAAGCTGGGAAACTGGCCAGGGCTCAGAGGGGATGACTTCATTCTGCCCTACAATCTCCGAGGTCTCTGTGGCTGGGAGCTGGAGCTCTCTGTTGTTGATGTTGGCCGAGAGCTTAGCTGGGGTTGCTGGCTGCAACATCTCCATGTGGCCCAGGTTTTCTCACAACAGGACAGATTGATTCTAAAAGTGAGAGTCCCAGGAGAGGACCAAGTAGAAACTGTGTCCTGTGAATGACCTAACCTTGGAAGTTAGGAGCTGTCAACTCTGCCATACTTCCTTGACTGAAGTCGTGATCTGCCACCTGGACTGTAAAATTTAGACTCTGTCCCTTGATGGACAACTAATGGTGACATTCCTTGTACAGTGTAATCAACCACCAATGCAGATTAAAGGGAATGAATGTTCTCTCCCTAGGAGAGACTGCCAGCGGTGGCTGCCTCAAGATGACTTATAAGTCTTTGGCTTTGCAACAGTGTGTGTTGTATGACTTTCGGGGGAGACATGAACAAATGTCTGTTCACTCCACACAGAGCACTGGTGACAGACAAAAAAAGCAATTCCACTCTAGATTAGCTCAGTGAGCCGGTGAGTGTGTTGGGGTTCTTACAGGAGAATGGCTAAGGGCTTGCTTCTATGAGCAGGGATGACTTGAAAGAAGCTACGTCATCCCAAAGCCACCTCAGTGTGGGTGATTTGCCAAAGCTGCACTCCTGGGAACTTCTTCACAGCTTGTAGGCAGCTCAGCCTTCAGGAAAAATCTCCTCTCCTGACTGTTACTGCTTGCATGACCTTGGAGCAGGTCTGGAGAATCTCGCTTCGGGGACTTGTTGAGACTTGTGAGCTGTGTTCATTTTCAGAGTCTTAAGAGAATGTTTTAAATGGAGGAAACAATCTATACAACAACGTAAAAGTCCATCACACGCTCCTCACTTTTCATCTTTAGTACCTTCAACTAGCACATGGTTCAGCCAACACTCATAAGATCCACTGTGTGTCAGACTGTCCAACTGTGTGTGGACCAGTAAAAATGTTCTGAGCTTCTTAGAGTGTTGAAGGCAGGCTGGCGTAGCTCTGATGTTCAGTAGGAGAGTACCTGAGAACTAAATGCACTTTCCAGGTACCCTATGCCTAACCTAGCATAAAATGAGCAAAATGCAACCATGTCTGAAGTCAGGGAGAATCCATGCAGACACATATAAACAGAGACTGCACTTTCATTTCCCAGCCACCCAAACCCAAATAACTACACAGAAACTATATAAATTACAACACTGTTTGGCCAGTGGCTCAGGCATATTCTTAACTAGCTCTTACATCTTAAACTAACCTATTTCTATTAATCTATGTGTTGCCACAAGGCTGTGGCTTACCAGTAATGTTCTGGCATCTTTCTCTTTCTCCTTTGGAAGCTACATGACATCTCCTTGACTTCACCTACTCTCTCTGTATATCCCTGTTCAGATTTCCTTCCTGGCTTTACTCTGCAAAGCCATTGGCTGAAACAGCTTTATTCATCACCCAATAAAAGCAACACATATACAGAAGGACATCTCACATCAGAGAAGAAAAGGGAAGAGCCCAGGATGGAGGTTGGGTGACTGCGTGGCAGGATGGAGGAAAGGAACAAGAGGAACACCGGAGAATGTGGGGCCAAGGAAGCCACTGGGACTTCATGCTTCTGCCTTCTGAGTATTTATCTAACTAATAGATAATTAGTTCTAACTAATAGATAATTAGAGTTCCAGGACAGCCAGGACTGCTAGATAGAGAAACCCTGTCTCAAAAAAGGAGAAGGAGAAAAAAAAGGAAGAAAGAAAGGAGAGAGAGAGAGAGAGAGAGAGAGAGAGAGAGAGAGAGAGAGAGAGAGAGAGAGAGAGAGAGAGAGAGCATGAAGAAGGAACTGGTTTCCACCTCTGGCTGTTACACACAAATGCACACAGCATCTTTTGTTACTTCTGTCATCTTGTACAAATCATAAAATCCCTTGGACCTCAGTTTTCTAGTCTTTAAGTAGGAATAGTAGCAATTACTCCCCCACCACACACACACACACACACACACACACACACACACACACACACACGTCCTGGCACTATGGGAAGCTAAAAAGACTGTGACTCGTGTTGTCAGTCTTGTAAGTTAAGACTTTATGTATCTGTGAGACTGATTACAAATTAATATTTGTTTATACTCTAAGTCAATATTTGCTGGGCTTTGCACACCTTGGTTGGGTGTGTGTGTGTGTGTATGTGCTTTTATGTGTGTGGATGGATGTGTATGGATGGATGTGTATGCATGGGTGTCTGTGTTTGTGCATGGTGTATGTGTGTTGATGGGTGTGTATGTATATGTGTTTGTGTGTGGAATATTTGTCTATGTTCATGTCTGTGAAGTGTGTGTGTGTGTGATTTACAGGCACATGCAGCAGAAATCTGGATCATCTATCACACTCTGTTAGCTAAGGTCAAGCCAGGCGGGCCCTGAGCCTCTCAGGTCTCACACTCTCTCCTGACTATCTTCTCAGTCTCTTTAGTGCCTTGAGAGTTGGGTCCATGTCGCTGTTTAAAGTGGTCTCTGAGTGTCTCGTGGAAATAGTGCCTGCTGCTGATTTGTGCAGGAAGGCCATGAGGGGCCTCACAGAGGTCAGTGTGACGACAGTGCCTGAGGGCTATGAAGTAGATGCCAGTGCACACGGGCTAAAGGAACCAGAAGCATCTACAAAGCAAGGTTATGCGTGGACAGAGAGTCATGTGACAAAATGTGACCAAAGGTTCATAAGGAGCAAGCAGTGTGGAGTTGGTCGGGGCTCACAGAGACTGTGGGGTAAGGGCCACTGTGTGCAGCAGATCGTGAAATGCCAGGCAGCCTTGGCTGATCTCAGTAGAGAGAGGACTTCCGGAGCTGCTCATGCTCCGCCAGGAAGGTCAAAGGGCATCTCGCACCCTCTCAACACCCTCTCCATTAGCAGTGGCAGCAGCAACTCTTCCAGCCCTGCCTGTCTTTTGCTCTTAGTCCCTGCCCTGACACGTGGGACTAAGGGGGATGCTATCTTGTTTTCTCTGTGTTTTCTATCCTTTTTTCTCTCTGTCCCAATGGGTTGACCTTCGGTGTCTGCTCTGTTTTGATCCGGGGTTTCCCTGTAGTGATGAGTGGTGAGGTCCCTAAACCAATCTCTGTGGGCTATTTCTGCATCATCCAGGTGGGGTTGGGAGAAGCAAGAACAAGAATCAGGGCAGAGCCTGGTGGTGGTGCACACCTTTAATCCCAGCACTCCGGAGGCAGAGGCAGGTGGATCTCTAGAAGTTCAAGGCCAGCCTGGTCTAAAAAGTGAGCTCCACAACAGCCAGGGCTGTGAAACTCTGTCTCGAAAAACCAAAAAAAAAAAAAAAAAAAAAAAAAAAAAAAAAAAAAAAAAAAAAAAAAAAAAAAAAAAAAAAAAAAAAAAAAAAAAAAAAAAAAAAAAAAAAAAAAAAAAAAAAAGGAAAAAAGTGGGGGCAGAGGCTTTCTCCACATGTGGTTCTGGTTAGATGCTGAGGCTGAGGCTCTCTGGCCTTGAACCCTCTCTCCGCAGGAAGCCTGTGCAGGCCAGAGCTGAGGGCTCTGCACATTTGATCTTTATCAGACCTCTCTCTACCCCAGGCCTCCTGCCAGCTGCCAGAGCCCCTAGCCAGAATCCTCCAGGAATTTAGAATCCAAGGATTGTGTTACTCTCTGATTCTATTAGTGGCGGGACAGGGAAGGGGTATCTGGAGGGGCCTGCAGAGAGCTTGGTGCTCAGCGGGTGTCTGTGGACCTTGTTCCTGCTTTTCCAGCGTGGACTTCCCCTGACCCCCTCTCTCATGCCCTCTTCAGTGAAGGATGTAGATGGTGGATATATAAACCAATGGTCTGCAATTGGCTTTAGCGAGCAAGCACGAGCAATAACAGCATAACAATATAATATAACAAAGGAGAGCACAGTTACCCCTTATGTAAATGCTTAGGGTCTCAGACTTGGGAATATTTTCAAATACTCAGTAAGGTATCTTGGGGAAAGGACCTAGGTCTGAAAGAATGGATTTGTGTTTCATGTGTACCTATTGTTGTCGAACTCGCAAAACAGCCACTGTCTGCATAAGACCGGCTGTGCCTACCTGCAAGAGTCCATCAAGATAGAACTTGGTGACTGTTGACATTCCGTCAAAGAAGGAGGGATGGAGAGGGTCATGGACCCTCACCTGAGCCACTCCTCCCAGCCATTGGTACACAATCCTGCCCTAACTACACAGGGAGGTGCTGGGGAGTGTAGGTTGGGAGGTCAACTGAAGCTGTCTGTGCAACTTTGGGGAAGCCACCCTCCATGCTGGGCTAAGTCTTTCCAGAGCGACTGCTTTCCAGTTGCTGTGCTTCCTCCAGGAACCCGTCGCCCTGTAAGCGAGGATCCAGAACTCATCAGTTTTCCATGTAAGCTTCAGAATCGTACTTTGGCTTGTTGTAAGCAAAGAGAGATGTTGCTTCTGTCTCCACAGGGAAGGAATTCTTAAGACGCTTGTCCACAAAGCCTAAAGGTCATTTTACGGTGCTTTTGGTGCAGTATAGTCTTGTAAGGGGGCTCTGGGAGTTTTCTAGGCATTTGCTATGTTAGTTTTATGCAAGGACAAAGAATTGAGTGTCTGGGAAGACAGAAGACCATGCCTCAGAGAAGAAAGTAACAGCTTTGTTACTTCAGGATGGGAGAGGCCCATGGCTGGGAGTCTCCTGAGCAGATGGTGTGTTATAGGACTCCTGGGTCCTCCCCTTTCCCCTCTTTAGGTCCTCCCTCTTTCCTCTCCCCTATTTAGATGCTCACCTCCATGTCTTCCTGTCCTGTCTCCTTGCACTGTGTTCTAGGAACAAGAAGCCGCTGTGTCAAGAAGCCCACTTTCTACTTCCTCGGCTACCTGTGTCCCTCTAATTCTTCATTCTGACTGCAACCTGTCACTCAGGGTTGCTGTGTGGTGTTGGGGGGAAATCCTTGCATTTGGAACATTTTATATTTTCAGATTAGGGAGGCTTGACCTGATTTAGCTTGCTTGTTTGAGGCAGGGCATAGTGTATCTTAGACTAACCCCACACTTGCTACGTGGGAAGGATGGCTTTGAACTTTCGATCTTCCTGTCTCCACCTTTCCCACACTGGGGATGCAGGCCTGAGCCACCACACCCCATTTTATAGACGCTTAGGCTGTAATGGCAAAGCAAATGTGGCTGCACGGGGTAGCTCACAACTGTGATCTCAACATTTGGGGAGCTGAGGCAGGAGGATTGCTATGAACTGTGTAGTGAGTTTCAGGCCAGCCAAGACCATGCCAAGTCTAGGTTATCAAAAAAAAAAAAAAAAAAAAAAAAAAAAAAAAAAAGAAAGAAAGAAAGAAAGAAAATGATGATGATGATGGTGGTGACAACCACAGTGTGTTTTTACTGTTGTTACCGTTACAACCACTTAACACCCAGACGTCCATTTTCCTCAGAACAGCTCTGCTGTGGAGGTGTCTTTTCATAACCGTAGAAGGACTGAGCAAAATGAATTTGAAGTTTCTGTTTCTTCTCCCCTTTGCCCTCAACCTCTTTCCTTAACAAGGAAAAGGACGTGGAGGACAGTAGAATGAACGCTTTGTCAGGCTGTGTAGTAGCTCCTTTAGAGAGGTCAGAGGGCAAATACCTTAGGAACCACTTCAGCTGTCCAGACGCCCTCTTAGCAGGAAGTCTGGGACAGGCTCTGTGAGCTGGCACAGGCCTGAACAGAACGCTACACACTCAGTTCCCAGGCTTCAGCCATTCATCCATCCCAAGGTTTTATAGGGTGCCGGGCAGTTCTGGTCTCAGAGGGGCCATTCCCCTCTGTGTGCTGGGCACCCTGTTTGGAGCCTTTTCTGTGTTATCTCATTCTATCCTCCACCCACAGGACATGGGATTTCTGTTTTAGTATGGCCGGGCTGGTCCCTCTACTCCAGGATGCTGGCGGCAGAGCTGGAGTCTTGCCTGCACACCAGGTCTGCAGCCTCGGCTCGAGCCTGGGCTTGGATCCTCCTGAGGCCTCGCCTTGACTTGCAGGGGCACATTCTCCTCCTTTGTCTTTGTCCAAGCTTCTCTGTCTGTCAGGGTCTGAGAGTCTTTCTGTCTGCCCCTCCTGTCCCATACGGTATTTGGAATCTTAACCCTCAGCATGGATTTGAGGAGAGTGACTTTGTGAAGATCATGAAGGATTAGTTCCCTTTCCTATGGACGGCAAGCAGCCTTGCAGCAGCTGGCTCTGGCCCTGCCTGGAGCTCAGAATTCCCCGCCTTCACAGCTGCAAGAAATCAGTGTTTGTTAATAAATTACCCTGACTACGGTGTTTTGCCGTAGCACCAATGTGGTGGTTTGAAAAAAGGCTCCTAAAGGGAGTGGCACTATTAGGAGGTGTGGCTTTGTTGGAGTAGGTGTGGCCTTGTGGGAGGAAGTGTGTCTCTGTGGGAGTGGGCTCTGAGGTCTCTCTTGCTCAAACTTCCCTTAGTGTGACTGCCAGGTGACTTCCTGTTACCTGCAAGATGTAGCAGTCTCAGCTCGAGCGCTACGTCTGCCTGCACACCCTCATTCCCCTGACTTGATGATAATGGACTGAACCTCTGAAACTGTAAGTCTGCCACCTCAATTAAATATTTTCTTTGTGAGTTGCCGTGGTCACGGTGAGGTCTCTTCACAGCGATAGAAAGCTAAGACACACATAAATGTATAAATTTCTGCATCCTAACCCTGTCTCTTATAAGACCACTTTTTATATAGGATGAGGGGCCACTCATAAAACTACATTTTAACTTAATCACCTCTCGGAGAGCCCTAATCCCAATGACATCCTGCAAGGGTCCTGGGGGTCAGGATCCTGGCAGGCGATTCCTGGCGGGGAAACAAATCAACCTACAGCCACCATAGGTGGTGCAGACTGTGAGAGCCAACTATCCGCCCGAGGTCACAGATAGCTACCCAAGGTCACACAGTAACTTGCATGTCTTATTCCAAAGCCCATGTGGCTGCACGTGTCTCCAGCTCATTTGTCTAAACTGGTAGTTAAAAGTCCAGCAAACACACTTGTCACGGTGGTGATGGTGAGTACTGATTGTCAGTTTGGAACACTGTCAGTTTGGAACACGTGTGATCGAGCCGCTTGCATACCTCGAGAGGAAATCTAGATTAGGGCTTTGATGCAGGGAGACCCACCTGAACTGTGGACAGTGCTGTTGTCTAGGGGGATCTTGTTCTGTATAAAATGGAGAAAGCAGGCTGAACGCTAGCAGGCATGTGTGTGTGTGTGTGTCTGCTTCCTGCCTGTGCCCACAGTGTGACCAGTTGCCTTGAGCGCTATTATAGTGATATTTTATTTGTGCTTGCCAGAAGATCAGAGTGCAGAGCTAAGCCACTAGAGGCCAGGGAGTGGTGGCTCACACCTTTAATCCCAGGACTCAAGGCCCCCCTAGGCTACCTAAGATTGAATCTGTCTAAAAAGGGTAATAGAATTTACACAAAGGTGTTCCCAGCACTGGGGAGTCTCAAGCCTTTAACCCCAGCACTAGGGAGGTAGAGATAGGAATGATATGCCTGGGCAGAGAGAGAAATGTAAGGCAGGAGACAGGAACTCAATGCAGTCTGAGGTTTGGCAGAGAGCATTTCAGTCTACAGTCACGCTGAGGACAGGATTGCCCCTTTGTTTGCCTGAGCCTTGGTAGAGGTAAGAACTCCCTAGTGGCTTGGCTGCTCTGCTTTTCTGATCTTCAGCTTGAACCCCAATATCGGTCTCTGGATTCTTATTATTTGTGCTACACTCTGTCTCCTTGACTTTCCCTCCATGAAGCAGTGTGCCCACAAACTGTGAGCCAAAATAAATTCCTCTCTCCCTGAGTTGTTTACTTAGTGACAGGAAAAATAGCTAAGACAACTGTTTCCTTATGCTTACTTATTTTTCATTGGCAGCCATTTGTGTTGATTTGAAGCTATTGTAAACAAGAATCCTGTGGGCATTTTTATGTTGGGGACCTAAAACCAAATTTTCCCTGTAATTGTTGTAAAGCGGTTTTTCTAAGGCAATTGTGCGATTTACCGTTTCCATTGGTAATGGCCAATCATAGTTGTTCTCAGCACTGGTCCATCAGCTCCTTTGTTAGTGGATCGAGGATACTGAGCATCTCTCTCAGGAAAGATTAGGGTGACGTAAGGATCACCCCAACTGTCCCCGCAGAGAAACGAATGGAAGTAGGGGCTGGAGATATGGCTCAGAGGTTTAAATGCTTGTGCACTCTTGCAGAGAACCTGGGCCTGGTTCCCAGCAGCTTCATCAGGTCGTTCACAGCTGCCTGCAACTCTAGTTCCAGGGAATCCAACACCTTCTGGTCTCTGCAGACACCAACATGCATGTGGTGTATACACAAACATCCAGGTGCATGTAACAAAAATAAGTAATAGTTTTAAACTAAAAATGTAAAGGTTCTGGGCCAGGGAGATGTCTCAGCAGGTGAAACCCTGGATATACAAGTTCAAGTCTGGAGTTTGAATCCATCACAGTCATGTAAGCCTTGGGTGATTTGGCATCCCATAATTTCATTGTATGTGAGGCATAAGCAGATACCCAGAGCAAGCTGGGTAACTAGACAAGCTGAAATGGAGAGGTCTGGTTCAGTGAGAGACCTTGCCTCAGTGTATAAGGTGGAGGGCAATTGAGGAAGACACTCAGCATTAACCTCGGGCGTGCACACATACACACACACGCACAAGTGTGCCCCCACACATGAATACACACACACGTGTGTATGCAGAGAAAAATGTTTTAGTGTTCTGAGCTAGGCTAACAACGTATTGTAAATTAATATCTGTGGAAGAAAACATGAAAATATTTGGTAAAAAAAAGTTACAATCTACAGCTCAGGGTCAGGGCATCTCTCTAGAAGTTGACAAGCTGGTCCTAAGGCTCACACAGACTTACAAAGAACCCAGAAGAGCTACAGCAGCATTGAGGATGAAAAGCCAAGTACTGAGACTTACCAGAGCAACAGCCACCAAGGTCGATGCCACAGGCTTGGGGAACACGGAAGTGAGGCTGCACATGTCTGTGACCTTGTGAATGCTTCATCCAGTACAGATGTGGGTTATTTCTCAACGGGCTAGCCTAGGGATGTCCGGCTGCAAGTGTCTGTCTCATATTGTTGCCGTGACAGTGACAAAGGCCTTCCTGGCTGAAGGTGAGAAGTAAAATATAGGTTTCCCTGGCTCCAAATCAGGGCCACCCTCCCTCAGAGGCTCTGGAGGCTTCAGCCCCCTTGCTCTCTTCCTGCAGGGAATATGTAAGTGCCCCCCACTTTCTCCGTGTTCAAAGCTCACTTGCATCTGTGTGTCCCCTCCCTCCTCTGACAACTTGATAAAGACCAGGTGCTCACCCTGGACCCACCTGAATGTGCTCACACTGGACCCCCTGATGCTCACACTGGACCCCCTGATGCTCACACTGGACCCGCCTGATATTCACACTGGACCCCCTGATGCTCACACTGGACCCACCT
>NW_026067942.1:7755539-7759220 GCF_014885135.2 Alexandromys fortis | reverse complement strand
CCCCCTGATGCTCACACTGGACCCCCTGATGCTCACACTAGACCCCCTGATGCTCACACTGGACCCGCCTGATGCTTACACTTGACCCCCCTGATGCTCACACTGGACCCCTGATGCTCACACTGGAACCTCTGTTGCTCACACTGGACCCGCCTGATGCTCACACTGGACCCCCTGATACTCACACTGGACCCCCTGATGCTCACACTGGACCCCCTGATGCTCACACTGGACCCGCCTGATGCTTACACTAGACCTGCCTGATGCTCACACTGGACCTCTAATGCTCACACTGGACCCCCTGATGCTTACACTGGACCCCCTGATGCTCACACTGGTCCCTCCTTAATAATCCATGGTCATCTTCTCCATCTCTGGATCCTTAATTCCATTTTCTCTTCTAATTTACTTTCGTTCAACAAAGCAGTGTGTTCCAGGGAGCGGCATTGTTGGGCCAGCACCAGTGGGAGTGTGCGCAGGAAAGTAAGCCGGAAATTTCTCCTGTGGCATGCCCATCAGTTTCCTTAACTAATGTCTCTGATTATCTCGCTTCTTTTGGTAGCGCTAGATAAGTTGTTTCTAAAATCCCTATGAAAAGTCCAAGCCCCCAGGGTAACTGAAACCATCTCAGAGAGAAAAGGGCTTCTTTTCTCTGTCCTATGTTGCAAAATTACATTTGCTAATGTGGGATGGCAGAAAAATAAAGGAAGAAAAGAAACTTATTTATTTTATGTTTTTTTTCGAGACAAGGTTTCTCTGTAGTTTTGGTGCCTGTCCTGGAACTAGCTTTTGAGACCAGGCTGGCCTCGAACTCACAGAAATCCCCCTGCCTCCTGAGTGCGCCACCACCTCCAACAGCTAGGATTTTTGCAAATATTTATGAAAGATGTTGGTCTATAGTTTTCCCTTCTCCTTCCCCTCCCTCTCCCACTCTCCACAGAGTCTTTCTCTGTCACTGCCCAAATTGACTTTGAACTCTCCAAGTAGCCCAGGATAGCCTTGAATTTGCAAAGATTCTGCCTCAGCCTCCCAAAGTGCAGAGATTACCAACCTGTGAACCACCCTACCCCACTCCCCGCGTCTTATTTTCCTACAGTGTCCTGTCCAGGGAGCTCAAGAGACCTTGTGAAAGGCAACAGCTTCAAGGAAGGGGCCGTGTTGGGAGATTGAAGAGGCCTGAGCATTGGGAAGCTGGGATCCACTGTGAAGGAAGTACTCTACTCAGCTCCGTCAGTCCTCCAGAGAGAGCACCAGATTTTGGTGATTAAGCTGGGAAATGGGGGGTGGGGAGCTTGGAGGGACACCAGCCCCCCTCCGCTGTGGAAAGCACCATCAGCATCCGGCCCTGCTCCAGTTCTCTCATCGCTCCCAGGGCCTCTCAGCACCTCTCTCTGAATCCAACAATAACTGCAGAATATTTTTGTCAGAGTTAAAAAAACTTGGCATGTCTAGTCTTTTTAAATCCCTTCTCGGAAGAGGTGAACTGCTTAGCAAACCTCGGTGGTAATGGAATCGATCAAGAGGAGGAAGTTTGTTTAATGGCTGTGTGACTTAATTAGACACCAGCATGTTTTCCTGGAACAGAACTGGACAACTGAAGTCATTTTCCCACCAATGGTGGTCAAGCTGTGTTGTTTCGGAGGTAGAGGGGGACCTTGCCGGCGCTTCCAGCATGCGTGTCTTTGCACAGTTTGGCCTTTCCAACACTGGTCCCAGTATGGAACTGCCAGGTGTTTTTTGAGATCCTTAGAAATGAAAGTTCCACACTTTAAGCCTAGTGTAGACACCGTCTGTTCCCTAGTGTCCACCTCTATTGCTGATTGTTCATACAAGTATCTAAGTGTTGCCCCACAGGCTGTGACTGGACGCTGTCCCTGTATACTCTAGGGCGTGCCTTTAGGAAAAGCATGTGACCACTATGGCCTTCCTTCCTTCCACTGGCTGGAAGGCAGAAGCGTTGACCGAAGGTGGAGCAACCATCTTAGATGAGACATTCACAGGGCAGAAGAGATCCAGACCCACCCCGAACCGACTACCCAGATTTTTTATGTAAGAGCCTTGGATACGGCAGCCCCAGCTCTGTCCTAACTCATGTTGGCTCCAGCCTCGTTTCTTTATATGCCTAATAACTTTTGTTCTCTAGGCTCTGTCTCACCCCCCGCATTTGCTACTGGTACCATCGTTTCTTCACCTGATCTCCTTCCCACCCGCATCCAGGCTTCATCATGGCCTGCCTCTAGGTAGCCTGTGATCCCCAATGTCTGAAAAGAATTTGCCACAACAGAACAACGGAAGTCGACAGTGTTTTCTTAGCAGTAACACGGCCGTGAGATAATTTATATTAATGTGTATAATATAATTTATATTAATGTGTAATCTAATTACATCTCATTTAACCCTGCCACGACCTCTGAAATGTGTAGTCTTGTTCTCTGCAAGTGGGAGTAAAGAATCCGGGGTACAGGGAGAAGAAGGGGGCGCTGGAGAGATGGCTCAGAGTTAAGAGCACTGCCTGCTCTTCCAAAGGTCCTGAGTTCAATTCCCAGCAACCACTTGGTGGCTCAGAGAGAAGAAAGGGCCTTACACCCACACGTTCTGATATGGGTCCTGAATCCAGGAGCCCTGTGTGAGGTGAGGGCGGAGAAAGCCGTTAAGGTCACTGAAGAGACGAAAGAAGGCTGCTCCATAGTGGCCCCAGAAGCCACCTGGGTACTTCAGCCTCCTCTGACCAGAATCACCACAGACATGGGACAGGTGAGCTGGTGAATCTTCTGACCCAAGTTGTTGAGTTCCTTCAGACAGGCTGGAGGACTCCCCACATTTGGAATTCCTGCCTTTACACCATCTCTGTAATTCCTCCAGGCTAAATCTCACATTAACCCAACCCCGGTCTCTCCCCAGTCCTTCAACCCCTGTCCTAAAGTGACTCTTTATTTTAGCAAGTACCTGTTGATTCACAGCCTTAATCCGGGGTGGACAAAGCCTACCCTGGGTGGCTGCCAGCCATGGATCTGGCCAGGACCTCTACTGAGAGGTGGGGCCGAGCCAAACTGAGGAGCTGTGGAGCGCAGATTGTCCAGTTTCTGTTGGGTCTTATGTCATTCACATGACCTCGCACTGTGCTCAGGCACACACTCTCCGTGTACACCGTGTCACAGGGTCCTCCCTGAGTGAGGTTCCTTCATGGTCCTCCGGCCTACATTCCAGCCTTCTCCATCTTTATCTGTTTTTCTTTTGTCAAGTTTTGTGTTTAATGAAAACACATTGTAGCAGACAGTGGCTTACCAAGGGAGAACACTCAGGGTCCCTGTGAAGAGGACCAGGGACCCAGCCTCACCCTGGGGATACCCCACATGTAGACTAGCTGAAGATAGCCAGTGTGACCACAAACAGTTAATCCAAAGCCAAAGAAGCAATGGAAAGCTAAGGGGGGTTCTTTCTTTTTTGAAATGTTTTCTTTATTTATGCTTGTGTGTATGTGGGGTGGGGTGTGTTGTGTGTCACTGCATTTGTGTGGAGGTCAGAGGACAAATTCTCACCCTCCATCACATGGATTTAGGGATGGAACTCAGATTATTAGCCTTGGACCTGCACCTACTGGGTCAGCCTGCCAGTCCTGGAAAGGTATTTTATATATATATATCAATATATATATATATATATATCAATAATAAGTATTGA
>NW_026067942.1:7684751-7755444 GCF_014885135.2 Alexandromys fortis | reverse complement strand
CAGACCACCGCACTTTCTTGCCTCTCTCCCCCCCCCCCCCGCCACCAGCCCCCTGCACACCCTGTGTCTGTTCATTCTGCAAACCTGCAAAGCTTTACTTTGTTCCAGGGAGCACATACCAGGCCCTTTGAGAAATGAAAGAAGAACCACGGTGTTTACCTTGCAGGTGCTGGGGGCAAACAGACAGTGTAAAATTAAAGATAGCTCCGAGAAGCATTGTAATCAAAGCCTGGGAAGATTAGACAGTGATTGATGACAGTTAAAATTGCCCAATTGTGTGTAGCAGCTCCCCTCAAATCTTTTTGGGAACCACAGAGAGTCAGAAAGCACATCTCTGCCTGTTTCTCTGGAAAGCTGACTTCCTGGTCTTCCTTCCCAGGTGCAAAGGTTTTGTTCACACGAACTAACAAAATATTACATTTTCTCCTTCTAAAAGGTCCAGAAGCGTTATCATCCAAGCCGGTTGGTAGTGCAGTATCAAGGTACCTCCAAGCAGTTGGGTATAGAACATTCCAGCTCTGGGAGAAAGTCTTGAATGCTGACTGTTTATGTTTGCTTTCTGTTTTCTTGCAGGGAAGGGCTTGGTTTTTGTTTTTGAAAAGGGTCTGTGTTAGTTGCTTTACTGCTATGATAAAATGCCAGGACAAAGAGAAAAACCTGGAAGAACATTAATTTGGTTTATGGTTCCAGAGGGCTAGAGTTCCACGGGGGTGGGGGCGAGTGGGAGCAGGCAGCTGGAGCAGAAAGATGAGCGATCACATCTTCAGCCTCATGCAGGCAGATAGCGGAGAACAAACAGAAGTGACACCAAGCTACAAACCCTCCAGTCCTGTGTTATACCTCCTCCATCAAGGCTTTACCTGGAAGATGGGCCACAGTCTCTTCAAACGGCACTAACTGGGGACCAAGTGTTCAAACACATACATATATGGGGGACACTTTTTATTCAAACCACAGCAGGGTCTTGTGTAGCCCAGGCTGCCCTTGAATTCTTGATCTTCCTGCTCCAGCTCCCACGGGCTGGGAGTATATTCATGAGCCAGCATTCATGTTTTAGTGTTTGTTTTAAGATAAGATCTTCCTGTTGGTCCAGGCAAGGTTGACCACTGGTCTTCCTGCCCCAGCTTCTCAGCTGCTGGGATTGCAGCAGGGAGCCACTATGCCCTGCTCATGTGCTGCTTCTAGAGATGACAGTAGAGGGCCAATTTATATACAAATGCTTTTCACAGTTTTAGCTAATTAAATGCATGCTTGTTTTGCATGTCTAAAGCAGATTTCCCCCCCCCCACCACTATTTGATGTGGGAGTCCCCTCTATATGCTGTGATTACCATTGATTAATAAAGAAACTGCTTTGGACCTATAACAGGGCAGAACAGAGGTAGGAGGGGAAAACTAAACTGAATGCTGGGAGGAAGAAGGCAGAGTCAGGAGACACCATGTAGCTGCCAGAGGGGAAAACGCCAGCTGCCAGCTGGAACCTTGCCGATAGACCACAATCCTCATGGTAAAATATAAAATAATAGAAATGGGCTGATTTAATATTTAAGAACTTGCCAGGAATATGCTATAGTGATTGGCCAAGCAGTGATTTAATTAATACGGTTTCTGTGTGGTTATTTTGGGAGTCTGGGTGGCTGGGAAATGAACAAGCAACCTCCTACTACAGCTGTTTGTTTTCCAGGGTTTTAGGGGAAGGGGAGATCTTTTCTTCTGTGTTTGTTTGTGGAATAGCTATTAAATTAGACCCTAGCATGTAGTTGATCTTAATATCCATTTTTATATGTTGTTTTTTTATACAGTATCAGGAATTGAACCCAGTACTTCATATAATGTGAGGCAAGTATTCTACCACTGAGCCATATCTCCAGCTCCCTTTTTACTTTCTATTTATTTAAACATTGTATTACATTTGTTTGTTTGTGTGTTTGTATGTTTGTGGGCACATGCATGTCACGCAGCATGTGTGTAGATGTCAGAGAACAGCTTGCTAGAGCCAGCTCTCTTCTTCCACCACGGAGGGTCTGGGGATTGAGCTCAGGGCATTAGGCGTGGCAAGCTGGCACCTTTTCCTACTGAGTCCTTTTTATTTAGAGGTAGGGACTTATCACTAAGGAGTCTAGGCTGGCTGCAAACTTGCTGTGGTTCTCTTGCCTCCCGAGTGTTGGGACTACAGACACACACTTCCACTTCCAGCTAGGATACATTTTAAAAAGAGGATTCTTTTAGCTTCGTGATGCAGGAGGATGTCTGTGGCCTTCCAGACAAAGTACAGTGGCAGTAGAGCCCTTGGCTCAGGAGCTAACCTCCTTAGCAGGGACATATGTCAGGACTTGCCAAGGGATTGTCTGCGGAATGTGAGGGAAAGAATCAGAATGAATCATAGTTCACTGTGGGAGCGGCTGTCAGGCCCAGCGGCTGTGTGGAAGATGCTCGCTCGCTTGGCTTGCGCAAGGGTGGAGACCAGAGGCAGGGCTGAGGTTAGAGAGACGGCTGGCGGCTGACCATAGGACTGGCCAGGCGAGTGAAGAAGAACATACAAGCTCTGGGAGGTTCCTGTGTTGTTCTAACATGCTCTCTCTTGCATCCGAGAAGCATCACGAGGCTGCTGTGTGGAAGATCAAACACAGAAAGCAAGAAACAAGCCTGGGAGGGGGAGAACTGTAGAGGCTGAAGGAGGTCCTCAGTGGTTTG
Source organism: Alexandromys fortis (assembly GCF_014885135.2). Taxonomy (NCBI): domain Eukaryota; kingdom Metazoa; phylum Chordata; class Mammalia; order Rodentia; family Cricetidae; genus Alexandromys; species Alexandromys fortis. Next base: position 7,752,751 of record NW_026067942.1, on the reverse strand, counting down.
AACAAGGCGAGAGGCCGAGGGAGGGATGGGGCAAAATAGCCGTCTTCCTCTCTCGCCTGCCAGATCATTCATCCTCCTGCTCAACACGAGCTTTGCCCACTGTTGACTACACGTGTGCCTCCTCTCTGATTCCCCGAGACCCTCTTCTCTTGATGATAGTACTGAGTCTCTCTCTGCATCCCGCACTGTTCTTATCAGTGTCATCAGGGCCCAGCTTTCTCTGAGGTTGCTTGGGTCCCTGCAGACTCCTGGCCTGGCTCTACACAGCTCCTCTGCAGAGATGTACAGAATACAAACAGTGTTGGGTAGGTAGCATGAAGGTCACAGTACCAGGAAAGAGCTGCAGACGCAACACACCGCACACACACTGTTAAAGGGGCCGCATAGTGAAGAAGATACTTGGAGCATCTTTTACCTTAGGAACTGTCCACTGACCTGCCGTCCGCTGGGGACAGACACCCCAGGAGGATGCAGCCACAAAAGTAACCGCTTGTACCCAGACACTGGTCTAAATAAAGCAAATATTGTTTTTTTGTTTTTTGTCTTTTTAGGCAGACTCTCACACTATAGTCCAGGCTAACCTGGAACTCATTATGTAATCTACTATGTTTGAGGCCCACTCAAAGCCATTCCCCTGTTTCAGTCTCTCACATGCTGGGATGACAGGTATGAACTGTCACATCTATATAACTAATGAGCGGTTATTTGAATAACTTTTCTTATTGTTGTGACTAGATGCCCCCAGCCAGAAGCAGCTTGGTGGAGGGAGGGTTTGTAGGGACCCACAGTTTAAGAATATCGGTCATATAGTAGGAGAAGCACGGCAAGGGAGCTGCTCTCGGCTGTGGCGGCAGGAGCATAAGGCTGCCTGTTCACATCCTCTTAGGTCGGGGACAGAAAGAGACAATTGCTGCCACTCGGTCTTGTTTGTTTTCTTGTCTGCTTTTAAATCCAGTATAAGGCACCAACCCAGGGGATGGTGCCACCCAATACAAGAAGGTTCTTTCCCACCCTGTTAGCTCTGTCTGGAAATGCTGTCGCAGACATGCGCTAAGGTTTGACTCCTTAGTGTTTGCTAATTCAATCAGGTTGTTGATGAAGATTATCTCCTGTCCACCCCGATCAGATGACACCTAATACATTAAGCCACGCCAGATCCCCAAAGGTCCATACCAGCTCATAACTCAGAATGAGTTCAGGTCTCTGTGAGAGCGTGGAAAGCCTCACCAGTCCCAGCAGAATTCAAAAGTATTTTCTGAGACTCAGGACAATCTCTTGATGGACAACCCTTCTAAAACAAAATAAAACACGTTATTAATGTCCAGTGTCTACTGGCACAGGAAACATTCCTGCTCCGAGAGACGGAAGAGCGTCACAGGGAGAACAACTCACATTAAAGCCAGGACAGAGGTCAACAGGGCAGACACCAGCCCAGCAGCCCGTCGTCTGGTGTCTGGAGTTTGTGCTGGAATCATCTGGGCTCTAACAGGGGTTGCTCTGTCCCTCCAGTTAGTTCTACAGTTTGTAGCATGCATGGCCTTTCTTTTGGACCAGGTGCCCTTAGGACCTATGGCTTTCCTCAGTGGATGGCCCAAGCTTTGGCAGTTACAATATTCTGAGGTCTCCACTGACACTTAGGAGTCGTCCTCACAGCTCCATGCACAGCCCCATTAGGAGCACCTGCTACACGGGACTTGTCCTCTGAGGCTCTCTGGCGTCCTGGTGCAAGCCCCCAGGACCTCCTCACTCCTGCCGTTGCATGCCTTCCAAACAAGCACCATGTAGATAATGCCAAGACCTGCTTCCAGCTAAGGGTGAAGCCTGGCCCTCTAGACTCACAGCTGCAGTGGTTTCTGAGCTCCCGGCTGGCTGAACCTGGGAAACTCTCCTCTAGGCTGTCCTGCTTGAAGGGACTGACTGGACCTGTCTGTTTAGGCACTGGCTTTTCTAGTGAGAGGCTTTCAAGTGGCTTTGCACTCCTACACACTGAGCTTTTAGTAGGCAAAGCTGGAGTTTCCCCCTCAGGGTCCCTTTCTATTTATCCCAGTGCAAAGTGTGAGGTTTCTCCTTAATGGTTCTAATCTCTAACAATTATGGCCACTTTGTCTGAGCCCACGCTGCTCTGAATCTGGACCAGTTCGAGCTCCTTTCCAGGCCAAGCCGAGAATTTTTTTTTTCACATTTCCCAACTCCATGTCCCAGTCTTACTCTGTAAATCCGGGTAAATCAGTGAGCAGTAACCATGCCACAGCCTGGACATCATGCTCCCTTACTCTTCCTTCATCAGAGAGCTTAGTGCCCTGCTTTTGAGCTCGGTCTTACCCAAGTTTTCAGGAATGGAACAAAACACAGTCTGTGCTGGCCAGTTTTATGCCCACCTGTCACAAACTAGAGTCATCTGAGAGGAGGGAACCTCCGTTGAGAAAATGCCTCCTTGAGATTGGGATGTAGGCGAGTCTGTAGGCATTTTCTTGATTAGTAACCAATGGGGGAGGGCCCAGCCTATTGTGGGCGACATCCCTAGGCTGGTTGTTCTGGGTCCTATAAGAAAGCAGGCTGAGCAAACCATGGAGAGCAGGTCAGTGAGCTGCACTCCTCCATGGCCTCTGCATCAGTTTCTACCTTCAGGTTCCTGCCCTGTTTGAGTTCTGTCCTTCAGGGATGAACTACAGTGTAGACCCGTGGGCCAAATAAACCCTTTCCTCCCCAGCTTGCTCTAGGTTATGGTGTTTATAGCCATAGTCACCCTGACTCGGACACAGCCACATCCTCTCCCAGGACTCAGCATGAATAGCTGCAGTTGCCGCTCTCCCTGGAGCCCCTGCTCCCTTCTGAAACCCCGTGAATGCAGCCTTTGCTGTCTGTATTTCTCTCAGTATCCTGGTCTTCCAGCAGAACAGCCAAGTAAGCTCTGCTAGCGGCACCCTGGGGCTTCCATATTCCTGGTTCTAGAGGCCTGTGAACCTTATGGTCAGGTAGTTGCTGGAGGGACCCTACTCTGTGGTATGAATTCTCTGTTAGCTGCTTTCCCATTACTGTAATGAAGCAACTTGAGGGAAGAAAGATTCATTTTCACTTAGGATTTGAAGGTACAGCCCATCATGGCAGGAAAGACACAGCTGCGGGAGGAGTTCACGGCTTTTTTGTGTTTTCGTGGTTCGGGAAGCAGAAAGAGGTGAATAATGATGCTCCTCCGCCAACTTTCTCCTTTTTTGCTCTAGGACACTAGTCAACGGTTGGTGCCACTACGTTCAGGACGGGTTTTTGCTCTGTTTAGTTGGTTCTTTCTGGAAAAGCACTCATAGATAAACCCAAAGTGTGCCTCATAGATGCCCTGTGTGTTGGTTAATCCAATTTAGTCGATGTGGTGGTTTGAATAGATATGGTTCCTGGAGACTCATGTGTTTGAATGTTTGACTATAGGAAGTGGCACTATTAGGAGGTGTGGCCTTGTTGGAGGAAGTGTGTCACTGTGGAGGTGGGCTTTGAGGTCTTATAAGCTCAAGTCTGGCAAGTGTGACACAATTTTTCCTTCTGCTGCCTGCGGATAAAGATGTAGGACCCTCAGTTACCTCTCCAGCACCATGTCTGCCTGGATGCCGCCTCGCTTCCCACCATGAGAATGGATTCAACCTTTGAAACTATAAGTCAGTCCCAATTAAAAGTTTTCCTTTGTAAGAGTTGCCATGGTCATGGTGTTGCTTCAGAGCGATAGAGACCCAAACTAAGACAGTCAACAATGAAGATTAGCCACCACATCCATTTGTGGAGATCTCTACCCAGTTTCATGTGTTGAGAAAATACAGGCTGTCTTGTTATTTTCAACGACCCCTTTTCCAACGTCCTTTGCTTTGATCAGCACTAGCCCCGTGTTTTATCCACCTTAATCTATTAATTCATGCTGTTTTCTGTGTTATTTCCTTGTCCTGTAATTCTCTGTGGAGTAGGGATTGGTACGCATTCCAGGGCAGAGCTGCAGCTTGTGATGTCGCCAAGATGGGATCATTTGCCTTTGTTCTTACCTTGCGGTTCTCGTTCAGCACCTCCCAGAGATTCCTCCAAGCTGTGTGGTATAGTTCTGCTTTTTCCCGTTCGTTGGTGCTGTGCTGCTCCACCGTGGACATGTGTGATCCCACGGTCCGTTATCGTCCTGGGAAGGCGCCCCTCAGCCTTCCCAGCTTGCCCTGTGAACCAGCCGTATATGACTTCTACACTGCAGCATCCAGAGCAGGAAGACCAAAATGATCTTTAATCCATCCTTAAAGGTTTATAGTTCAGATGGATTAAGGAAGGAAGAGTGATGAGGTCACAGTCACACAGCCTTTGACTACATGAATGTTCTGGTAGTCGTTGCTTCTGTGATCTCCGCAAGCCGTGCAGACATTATGATGTCAGCCTTAAAAGCAGAGAGAGTGAAGCCTAAGAGAGTTACCGCTTTGGGGTCATGGGTGGTGAGGGCTAAAGCAAGGCTCAAAGCCAAGACTTGGCTCTTGGATGTAGGTGGGTGTGTGTTTGTGTGAGCACACACATAACGTGGGAGCACAGGGAGGTCCAGAGGTCAACCCTCGATGTCTTTCCTCAAGTCTCACCATGTTTCTGAGACAGGATTTCTTACTGGCCTGAAATTCACTGGGTGGCTGTGTGCTGGCCAGCAAGCCCCAGAGACTGGCCTGTCTCTCGTTCAGTACTGGGGGTACAAACATACACACCATGTCCAGCTTCTTCTAATGGGTTCTGGGACTGGAACTCAGCATCAGCATCATCCACACAAAACTGTACTGTGACACTTTTTATTAATATATTTAGTCATTAACTAAAAAAACCTAAAAATTACGTTTGTGGAGAGACGGGCAGAACTTGGATTTGCCTGTAATTCACAGCGCAGTTGTTAAACACAAAAACAGAACAGTATTTGAAGTCAGGCTTACTTGTGAGTGTCGACTCTGCCACTTACTGTGGCCTTCGGAAGATTACCCAGCATCCCTATGGTCCCGTCTTTTCATCCACAAGCTAGGAAGCTAGGAATCCAACTACTGCACCTTCTCGGCCATGGTCGGGAGGATGACTCAGGCCGGACAGTGGAAAAGGCTGGGAAGGAGCAAGAACTCAATGAACATTCCTCCCTATTTTATTTTATTAAAATTTACATATTTTTTTACTTTGTGTGTGTCTTTTGCCTGCATGTATGTATTTTTACTGTGTATGTGTCTGTCTGTCTGTCTAGCTATTGCCTATGGAGGCCAGAAGAGGGCACTGGATTCCCCGGGACAGTTGTGAGCTGCTATGTGGGTGTCGGGAACTAAACCTGGATCCTCTGCAAGAGCAGCCAGCGCTCTTAGCCTCTGAGGAGTTGGTTACAGAAAGGGTGAAGTGGACACACAGGTACCAACACACCTACCTCTCCAGTCCTCCCTCCTCATTCAGGCACCTTGGACCTTTTCTGTTCTACTTTGCTGAACCGTTGGCTCTCTTTTCTTCCTTATTTGTCTGAGATGGAGAAGCCTTTCGGTACACACAGGTTCAGAGTCATTAGACGTCCTGTCTAGAACTGGCTGTTTCTTCGTAGGTATAGATCAGGGAAGCCCATGCAGGTTGGGGTTGGTGCACTGGACTCAATCCCTAAGAGGGGCAGGGCAGGCACCATCGGTGCGCCTCCTCCCCAGTGAGCCTGCCTGTGTGAAAGAGGACGTGTGCAGGGTGCGCCTCCTCCCCAGTGAGCCTGCCTGTGTGAAAGAGGACGTGTGCAGGGTGCGCCTCCTCCCCAGTGAGCCTGCCTGTGTGAAAGAGGACGTGTGCAGGCTTCTCTCGGTGCAGAGCTGTCAGTGGGTGTGTCACAGCTGGTTTAGTGCCTTGTCTGCTCCTGGAGGGAAGCGTCGTCAAGCGCTTGCTTCAGTGCATCAGGTGATGAAACGCAGGTAACAAACTGTGCGTTCGTCTGACTTTGTGCTTATTACGCCCCCAGTTCTGGAAAACATTGCCGTTAGCCCCTTAATAGCCCCTCTCGAGAGCAATTTCCAGGGCTTATCTGGTTCTTTGAGCATGCATAAAAATGCTTTATTTTTTTTTTTTTTTTTTACTTTTGCTCCAGGTAAAATGTAAGCAGGGTTAAGGGGCCAGCCCCCAGAGACAGTGCAAAGCGTCACATCCCTAAGTATTGGTGGCACTTTCCCTGAGGACTGGCCTGCTCCTCAGGGCCTGAAGTTCCTCTGCTTTGCATTACTGAGACAGAGAATGTAGGTCTGCAGGTGCCTGGAAAGATGGGTGCCACACCAGGGAAGAAGGGAGCGGGGAGAGAGCCAAGTCATCACTGCCGACCAAACTGGTTTTCCTCTAGAATTTCACTATAATCCAAACCAGTCAAGCGTTTGAGAAGGAGTAGGTGCCATGAAAAGGGGTAATGGAATTAGCTTTCATGTTTTTCCAGGACTCTAAACCGTATTTCCTGTCACAACTGAACGTTATTAGTACAAGGCATCTGTTAGCCTGAAAATGGGACCCAAAACCTCACATCTGGTTTCGATAATTCATCTCTGACATTTGTAGTTGGGAGGGGTGGCAAAAAAAAGGAGGGAATTAAACCAAGATGTTGCCTTTAACCCATCAGAAGCTCCTCGATGGAGCGGAGAGCCAGCCTCAGTTCTGAACGTAGTTTCTGTATTAGGTAATATAATTATATTAAATTAGCAGCAAATAGCAAGGCTCCAGGCCTGGTGTGTGTGGGTCCCGACCCTTGCTTTTATCCCGCTTCTTTCAGCTGCAGAAATTAGCTTCCTCTCGAGCAGAGCTTAGCATGGCACCCCCACCCCAGTTTGGGGGTGGGACCCTGAGAGCTGTCAAGTATGTTGGTACCTATGCTTCCCCTGCACCCATTCTACAATCAGTTGCCCCTGCTTTGGCTACCCCGTACTGCAGCGCACAAAAAGCTCATCCCACCTCCTTCTGGGGCCCAGCATGGGTCCTGCAGCTGTAACAGGGCCTGAGACCTGCCCCAGACATTCCACGATCAGATTTCGGTTCTGGCTTCTGGGGACTGCCAGCCTGGTCCCTTGCAGGCGGGGCCACGGCAAACTCTGGCCTCCATCTGTGTCTACTTGGGGTTGAGCTACAGGGCTGGGTCAGACTCCAGACTCATATGTCCCAAGAGGGGAGCCTTATCTTACTGCAGACCGCTGCTGGCCTGTCCTAAAGGACTCTTCACAAGCCTGCCTGCCTTCTCCCAGAGATCCCGGTAGAAAATGAATGGAAGGTCTGTCGGATAAAGGCAGATAGTTCCTGATGACCAGGATGTAGGGGACAGCTCCCCGTGGCCTCAGCACCTTGGAGGTTGGCAGCTGTTTTTCCAAGCATGTTGTAGGGTTTCCACCAGTAACCGGAAGTACGGGCTTTCTGTTTGTGTCCTTCCTGGCCTGCAACAGCTGTGCTCCCTACACCAACCAGGCCCAGGGAGCTGCAAACTAGAAAGGTTTGGGATTGTTCTCAAGGTAACAAGGTCAAGTCTGCTGTGTTGCTGGGACTAGAAGGGTCTCTCTGGCCCAGCTCAGGGTTTTCTGCAGCTATGAGAAAAATAAATCTGGCTTCGGTGAAGGCATCCAGGCCTGGACAGCCTTAGGGAGGCTCAGTCAGGGTTTCAGAGTTTCCTGGAGCCCGTCCACTGTGGTCAGGCCACATGCGTGTAATAAAGGATTGAGTGTTGTGTGCTTCAGCTGGGCCCCTTCTCTGGCCCCCTTCCCAGCCTTCACTTCCTTCTGGACTCCCTGCTGACTTCAGGGTGTCCACCCTGGGTCCTGCTGGAAAAATTTCAGCTCCATTTCAGAATAAAAAGGAATGAAATCCTGGGAAAGGGAGCCAAGGAGGAAAGCCACAAACTCGCATCTGGTGGAGGCAGACGGCGCAGCTCAGAGAATACACAGAGTTGCACAATGAGGCACTTGCAGATGCCGGGCTGTGGAGCTTCAGGGCCTTCCTGGCCCCATTCCTGCCACCCCTGAGCCCTTCAAGTTTCTGCGGAGAGCAGTGGAGTCAGACAGCTTGGCTGGGGTGCAGATTCCACAGCCAGGTAGCTGGGCCTTCAGCAAGGGACTTGCGTGCCTGAGCCTGACTCTGTACCTGCCGCATGGCCAGGCCAAAAGCGGGTTCCAGATTCATGTAATGTGAATAAGACGCTAAGAGTGGCTTTCTCGGAGGCCTTCAGTGACTTCCCAGGCATTTTTGTCTTTGTGACTATGGGTCCCTCCATGGAAAACAAGACCACAGCAAGGCAGGTCTGTTCACACCAGGGGGTTGCTGATAGTTCTCTGAGTTCCAAGACAGCTCAGGATACAGAGAAAGACCCTATCTCAAACAAACAAAAACAAGTGAGAAACAAAAAGGAAAACTGGGGGTGTACCTCAGTTGATGGAGTGCTTGCCTGGCGTGCACAAAGTTCTGGGTTTGGGTCCCAGCATTTCATAAACCAGGCATGGCAGATCACCCCTGTAATCCCAGCATTCTGGAGCCTAAGGCAGGAGCATTGCTGTAGTTTGAGATCAGCCTGGACTACATTGTGAATTTCAGTACAGCCTGAAGCATGAACATTCCTGTGTTCATAATACAGATACATACACTCAGTAGAAATAAAATACTGCCCCATAAGAATACGGCAAAATTATTAACATGTTATAACTATATAAAGATGACTATATGGACATCATCATTAAAGCATGTTGGATTCGAAATTTCTTTCCCTGTCTGTTTCTAAAAAGAAATTAAAACACTTCTTGGGCTTTCAGAACTGCTATGGGCCCTCAGCACTGTGGGTGAGTCTCAGTCTTGCTTGTTTGGAGGAGCTCAAAGCCTGGAGTGTGGGGAAGCAGAGGAACAGCCTTTGTAAACTCGGGCCTCCTCCTCTGCAGGAGCTGTCCTGGGGGCCTCCCTCTGCAGCCCCCCATCTCCACCCCCTCTGCCCCTACCCACGCTGGCAGAGAGAGGCCTGCCTCCATCGATAGTCAGTCCTTCTTCGTAGACATTTGCCATGCAGGTATGTTGGCACCTTTTGCCAAAGGAGATGGCAGGCCCTGGCGTTCCTTAGTGCCCTGAAACCCACATCTGGACTATATGCACATCTGGAATATATGGCCATGTGCCTCCTCCTTGGAGCAGATTCCTTGAGCCCTTCAGCTCCCTGAGAGTGGGCAAGAGAAATAAAGGAGGGCCTGGCACACACATTCGGTTTTCCTCCTCCGTGTCACCGCCTCCTGAGCAGTCTCTGAGGGTCCCGGCTCTTAGGGTTCTTTCCTCCCTACCAGGCGACTGATTGTACAAAAGAGCTTGTCTCTGAAGTGGGAGTGGCAGGTGCTTATCAAAGGCTGATGTGCAGTTCCCATCAGCCGCCCCAGATGTGGTGGTGGATTCTGGGGAAGCAGGAAGCCCCTAACTGGGCTGGCTCTGTTGGAAGCCTAGCTGAATGGAACCAAGAGAGCATTCTTCGCCGGTTCCTTCCAGACGGCCAGATTCCTTAACAGCTAATTAAGGCTGACCTGGTCTTCCTCTACCTCCCCATGGGGTCCAGGCCTGCAGGGCTTCCCCTCAGCTCTGTTTCCTCCTCAGCCGACCCTTAGGAACCCGTTAAGCCTCCTCTCAGAAGCCAGCTTTCCCTGACAGGCCTGCAGCTCAGAAGAACCGGTTTGGTTCACTGTTGAAATCAGGAGCGTCTGGAAGCAGTCAACTTTTCAACAGGCTGAGGGGAAGCACGGACTGCAGGGGATGGGCTCACCTCTGGGACTAATTATTCTTTATACTTCACCCGACACGTTTACTGTCTTCGTCAGAGCAAGGAGACAATAAATGATCTCATTAAAACCCAGAAAGCTGCTTCTCCCTTCAGGAAGAACCTCCTCTCAACACCCTGTTCCTTGGCAGGGGCCCTGCCAGGGAGGCAGGCGTGGAGCCTGGGAACCAGGGGTGCATGGGGCCGAGGCTTGCCAAGAGCCTGCTCTTTGTTGACTACAGACAGGGTCTGTGTTTCCCATCTCTGGAAATTTCCAGCGTCTGAGCACGTTCTTGCAGAGGCCAGATGCCTGAAGCAAAAGAGCAACAAAGTGGGGACAAGAGCTTGTGGGGTTAAATAATGACTTGAGGGCATTCTGTCTGTCCAGCCCTCTATTAAACACGCTCTCTGAAGGCTGGCACATGTGTGACTCCGTGAGCGAGCACTTGCCTGGCATAGAGTCCTTAGGTTTGATCCCCCAGTGCCGTAGAAGGAAACCGTGTCTTAAATGACTTCAGAAGGGGGTTCTGATGGATGCTGACCCCAGCACTTTGAGGGCAAGGCAGCAGCATTGCCTCGAGCTCAAGGTCAGCCTGGTGTAGATAGTGAGTTCTAGGCTAGCCTGGGCTTACAGAGTAGACCGTGTCTCAAAGTCCACAATAGAAAGGCTAGAGAGATGGCTCAGCACTTAAGAATGCTAGCTGCTCTTCTAGAGGGCTCAGGTTCAATTCCTAGCACCAACGTGGTGGCTCACAGTCAACTGTCACCCCAGTCCCTCTTCTGACCAAGCTTACATGTCATACACAGCTATATATTCAGGCAAAACATCTTATGCATACATCTTTTTTTTTAATTAAAAAAATAAAACAGAAAAGATTCTAGGAGACGCTGGTCAGCTTCTTCTAGGAGGAGGGAAGGAAACAGGTCTGAAATGAGAGCAAGGGCTTGTCTTGAGAACTGTTGTCACGACCATCCTGTCCATTCACATAGAAGGGAAGTCAGGGTTATAGCAGGGCAGTCCCTTTCCAACCTGATTCCATCAGGCATCGTCTTCTGGGCAACTCAGAAGGACACTTCCAAGCCTCCACGCTATGAGGGTTTGTGGAGCAGCATCTACAATCTTTGATGTTGGCCCGAGGTGGCCGTGGAGGGTGGGAACCCTTCTGCTGAAGGGCTCTGGTGTCTTCCCGTCCCACACTACTGAAAATGTGGTGGGCGTCTGGAAGTGCTGTAAACACAGCCCCTTCTGCTTTCCCTGTAGCTGGCTCCTGGTGTATTACTAAGGGGGTTCCTCCAGGTGATTGGTACAGTGTCTACAGGATGGGAAGTGATGCTCCAGGCCACAGTCCTCAATCTTCTGTGGTTGGGAATTCCCTGTCTGCTAAGAATGCAAGCCCTTGAAGTATTCAGGCCCCAAATGCAGAGGTCTGCCAGCAGTGTGGGAACACACTCGCTTCTTTGCTACTCCGGAGGACATAGGTAACCCTGACCACTGGCGCACGGTATAGACCATTCCTTAACCCCACTCCTCCTATGCCCAAAGAAAGAGAGAATACCTTCACATAGACTAAGTTACACGAGCCCCAGTCCTCTGTCTTGGTCACATAACACAAGTGACATGTTAAGTCAGCTTGCCCCCTTGCCGTGGAAGACCTTCCCTCACTGTGGTGGTTGGAAAGAAAATGGTCCCCAAAGGGAATGGCACTGTTAGAGTCGGTGTGGCTTTGTTGGAAGAAATGGGTCACTGTGTGCTGGGCTTTGAGTTTTCCTAGGCTTAGTATCTCTGTCAGCTTCCTGTTGGCTACAGGATGTAGGGCTCTCAGCTCCAGCTCCAGCACCTCGTCTGCCCACCTATCGCTGTGCTCCTTGCTATGATAATAAAGGACCGAACCTCTGAACTCTAAGCCAGTCCCAACTCAGCGTTTTCCTTATGAGAGCTCCAGAGTCAGGTGCAGCTCAGGTCGACATTTCCAGTAAGTTTTCCATCCAAAGACCAGTGTTTTCCCACAACGAAGACCCCGGTTGGGGTATAGTGTTGAAAAAGGTTCCTAGACACCAAAGTTAGGAATTGCTGTTTCCAAGGGCCTCGTAGCTGAACAGCCTGGAGTGAGGCAGCTCAGCTCTGGGAGGTAATTTAACAATGTTTCATAGAGACAGAATCACCCCAAAGATACTGCATCTTTTATAAGTGGCCAGTGCTAAAGGCTTGGTCACCAGCACAAGATCTACTGGGAAGAAAACTGTTAGTCTAGCGGGCCTTTGGAGAGCTGTTTGGATCTTACTTTTTGTCTTGAGCTGTTGGTGTCCTGTCCCTTCCCATCCTGGGTTCATTGCTTCTCAGTCACCACAGGGTGGACATGTTTCTGCCTGTGCTGTTGCCTCACCCCAAGACCAAAGCGATGGGGCAAATGAGCTGAATGTCTGGACATACAGTAGTCCAGCCACAACTTAAAGACATTTCAAGTATTTTTAGTTTCACGGTATTTTTCTTTGGTGCCAAGATGTAACCAGGGCAAGAGCCGTACCACTGAGCCAGGCTCCGCCATGATCCACTTGTGTTAGCTGTAGGGCTTTTGGGAGTGTTCTGTGGTTCTGTGGTGACTGCTAAGGAACAGGACAGGCTGTTCAGTACTGAGCTGTGGTCCTTCTTCTGCTGGCAAGGTCATGCTGTTTAGGAGTAGGCCCTGCAGGTTGGACATGCCTTTTCTGATCTTGCCTGCCCTTTTCCCCCTGAGACAAGTCTCTCATAACTCAGGCTAGCCTAGACTGACTATGTAGCTGAAGGTAACCTTGAAATGTTGACTCTTCTGCCTCCATCTCCCTGGTGCTGCGATTATAGAAGTATACCACCACACCTGGGTTATAGACATATACCATCACACCTGAGTTATGCTTGGAGATTGAAGGCAGAGCCTTGTGCATGCCAGGCAGACACTCTAATAACAAGTGAGAGTGACATACCCAACCCTTGGTTACTCCTTTAGTTCACCTTTAAAAACAGGTTAAAAAATAAAGGAAAAAAGAAGGCTTAAAAAACACACACAAACACCTACAAAGACTCTGCCCTTTCTTCAAAGGTCCCAACACTTTGATTTTGTACTGGCTGCTTCTGCATCAGTGGCCTTCCTGTTCAGAGTCCCAGACCCATTCCCCACCTCAATGCCTGGCTCAGCTTTCACAGGCAGACAGGCATCAGCTGGCATTGTGGGCACTTGCTGTTGATGAAAAACCAATCCTTGTATGCCTCGGGCTACATCTATGAAAACATTCTTCTCTGAGTCTGTCCTCAGATCCTTTTAAAGCACAAGTTGAGACTAGAGGTCCCTAGCTGACTGGAATAAAGCCCTGCGGCTGTGGGTGTGGGAAGGGCTATGGCTTGCCATCCAGCAGCTTTTGAGCAGGTGACAACAAGAGGCCATTTTAAAATAAACGCTTCAGTTGCCTCAAAGAGTTCAGTGTGGAGGTCAGCAGTGTCCAGGGGTCAATGAGAAGAAGGCCAGAAGCAGCTTCCCCAGGCCCAGGCCTCTGCCCGCTCTCCTGCTCTTTCTGGGGGTGCTTCTTGGAGGCACCGAGATCAAATTACTAAGCCACTTTCTGCTTCTTACTTAGCTGGGTTTTTTTAGCTTGTAGAATTTGCTGCTCTCAAAGTCTAGAGCTGCACCGATCTCCCCTCTCTCCCGGTGTGGGGGTGGGGTGGGGTGTCTGTGCCTCAGATCACTTGTCAGAACCAGGAAGTATTTTTAGAAATGAGGGTAAAAGAATAAAAGAAAGAAAACCCTCTCCTGGGTGAATGGTACAGGTCTTGCGCTCCTGGGTGAAGGGTGTTGCTCTTGGGGAAAGTGGCTCATCAGAGTAAATGCCATTTCCCCTGATGCTCTAAGTGTCCTCCTGCCTCAAACGAGCAGGTTATTAAGGTAATGTTACCCTTTATCGCTAAGAAGCAGTGTAAATAGACACCCAGACTACAGAGATTATCTGCTTTCAAGCTGCAGAAATGAGACACTTTCTCTTACAATTTCCCTTTCCACCAAATAGCGCTGCTTGTTTACTGAGGGGAGCAGCCGCCTGCTCCTAATGACCACACCCATCTGCTCAGACATAGAGCAGGTAAAACACAGCTATTGTTAGCATGGGCAGATTTCTAGAGTTCCCTGCCTCCTTTGTGCTCACTGTCACCCTGAAGTCCCCCACAGGGGTCAGGAGAACCCCATTTAGGGGAGGTGCTCTTCACTGATGGAGGAGACAGATCCCTGTCCTTCTAAGGAGGGACACTTCTGTGTGGTAATATTTTGCTTGTGTTTTAACAAATAAAGTTTGCCTAAAGGTCAGAGTGCAGAGCTAAACCACTCACTGAGACCAGGTAGCGGTGGCACACACCTTTAACTCCAGGACTTGAGAGAAAGAGGCAGAGGTATTTCTGTGAGTTCAAGGGCATCCTGGATTACGTGAGATTGATTCTGTCTAAGAGAGAAACAGATTCAATCTCACAAAGGTGATCCCATCACTTAGGAGGAGAAAACAGGAATGAAGTGACCGGGCAGAGAGAGGAATGTAAGGCAGGAGGAGACAGGACTTCTTCCTCAGTTTAGTCTGAGGACAAAGTCTGAGGAGGCAGTCTGAAGAGAGGGTCACTCCTTTGGTCAGAGCATTGGTAAAGGGAAAAGGCTTCTCTAGTGGCTGGCTGCTCAGCTTCTCTGATCTCTCAGCTTTCACCTCCTAACATCTGACTCCAAGTTTTTATTAAGAACAATTAGAATTTGTGCTACACTTCTGGAATCCTCTAGAACCTCTAGGAAGATTCAAAAGAGAAGGCCAGCCAGTTGTTCATGGAGAGCTGGTGGGGAAGACACAACCCTAATATGAGGAAACTCACACACACACACATATATAAACAGGCATACACACATAGACTTATACGCATATGTACACACATGCATGCATATTCACAGTTGAATATATGCATTTACACACATGTGCACATATAAAAGCATCCTCATGCACAATGCACATACGTGAACATGCATATATGCCACACAAGTATATTTATATATGCATATATGTGCATGCTCACGTGTATATATGTACACGTGGATATAAACATACATGCATACACATGTCACACATTTTTATCAGATATTATTAACATGTACACATATATGTTTATTAAAAACAGGCGCATGGCATTTGATACACAACATAAGACCAGGAGACAGGACACACATAATATTTGTCAATTCAAACTATGAAGTAAATTATGGATAAAGAGGTCTTTTTAAAAGATTTTATTTAGTTTTATTTTATGTGTGAGTGTTGCCTACATGCATACCTGTACACGCAACTCCCATAGATGCCAGAAGAGGGAGGCAGATCCCTTAGATCCGGAGTTACAGCTGGTTGTCACCCGCTATGTAGGAGCTGGAAGCCGACCCCAGGTCTTGTTGAAGAGCAGCTGGTGATCTTCACCACCGGGTCATCCCTCCTGCCCCAAGAGATCTTTAAATCAAGACAAGGTCTCAATATACAGCTCAGGCTGGCCTTGAACTCAGGGTCTTCCTTCTTCGACTTCCCAAGTGCTGTCTCTGAGCGTCCAGCTCGCTGTGTACGTAGGATGTACTCTGATCGTGTCAGGAATCCCGCCTGCTCCTTCCAGACAGGGATCCTTCCTACCCTAAACACAAGCGCTTTCCCCAGCCCACTGTAACAGCATAAACAAGTAACTTCCAAACCCTTTTCTATTGTAAGTTCTGTTTATTGAATAAAATCGCAATTCACCACGTTTGCAAATCTTACCACTGCCGGATGCCAGTGCTGGCAGAGGTTCCCGTGTTTACTGTACAGCGCGCCCAGCGAGACTGACTCCTAGCAGAGCCGCAACACGCAATTCCTAACAGCTGCAAGCAGTAAGCTGAAAGCAAGTTTGGCTCCTCTTCCAGGGGGTTATGTGACGTGGCAGAAACTGATTCCAGACATCAGAGGTCCTTGCTTTTACTCTTAGGACATGGATCAGCTTCTGGACTTCTGGACGCCTGCTGTTCAGACTGACAGGACCCAATTGTGAGGCCATTGTGATCTTACATATTTACAACTGCCGTGATGATCGCAGACCTCAACGTTTTTGGGCCTGGTCCCCAGGCTTTGTGAAGAACACAGAAGCAAAGCCAGGGTGTGCTTATGGAGGCACACGGCTAAGCCGCTTCCTCAAGAGTTCTTCGGAGCATTCGTGGTCTACCTCAGCGGAATGTAGAATAAGCTTGTTCACACGCAGTCAGAGATTCATGAACTGGGGGCTTTGGTGGTGCTGGGTCCAGAACATGTGCATTTTTCTGTGAATATTCCCATCTCAGATGCCAGATGGCCATCCTAATATCTATATTTTCCCCCTTTCTCTCTCTCACTTTCTCTGTCTCTCTCTCCCTCCCTCTCCTTCCTATCTATCTATCTATCTATCTATCTATCTATCTATCTATCTATCTCTCCTGTCTCTCTTTCCTTTTGGTTTTTTGAGACAGAGTTTTTTTGTGTAGCTTTAGAGGTCTGTCCTGGAACTTAGACCTGTTCTGTAGACCAGGCTGGCCTCAAACTCACAGATATTCATCTGTCTGCCTCTATGCCCAACTTTTTCTTTGTTTTTGTTTTGAGGTAGGGCTCATGACACAGCCCAGGTTGACTTCAAACTCACAACTTCCTCACCTTAGAGACCCTGAGTGCTGGGATTACAGGAACGCGCTACTGTGCTCAACTCTAAACCAGGGCTTTCCTAGACCTACCATCACCGGCGGCTCTGTGCTCATGCAGGGCCCTGAAGGCCTGGAGCCCCTTCCAGCTAGCCTTTGTCTGAGAAGCACTGTGAGCACAGCTTCTCAGCTGGCTGCCAGGCACAAGGGTAGCCAGGCTGTCTGCTCGGGCCCTTCTGTCCTATCTTTGGCACTGAAGCAGGCCTCGCCTGGGTTCCAGCCACCCGGCTGGCTGCTGCCAGTTCAGATTCCCAGGACTTGGGCTTCATCCCAGTTTCACGCCTCACAAGGGGCTGGCTGGTTTCTGTGAGTGCTTCAGTCTGCCCCTAACAGCGGGCACGGAGACTGCCAAGACCTCATGAAACCCAATTCCCACTTGGCCGCTTCTGATCAGACCCTCCTGGATAGCTCTACCAGCTTGGAAACAGACGGTGTGTCCCTTGGATTCGTCTGTGGTGGCTTGGGGAAGGGCTGAAGCCTGGTCCAGAGGATCTGCTTCACAGTAGCGGCTCCTCCCTCAGCCTCTAGAGCAATTGACTCTCTTCTGGAATTCTGGTAATGCTAGCCCCCTTTTGGAATAGTTGCTAATGGCCTTGACCCAGGCTAAACAAAATAAAGAAGTCTTATGGGGGTGGGGGAGGCTTTCTGAGAACTTTATCTGTCCTTCAAAATCTTCAAAGTGAAAAGTTCCCAAGAACATTCTAGAAGATCACATTCTCCCCTCCACCCTCCCTGCTCCATGCCTCCCAGCAGCTTAGGTTGAGTCACCGAGGATTTGAGAGATTTACAACAAGGCCTTTTTCAAGGGTGTTGATCTGGGTAGCTTTGGGGCCTGCAAAAGAATGCTCTACCCTGGAGCAGGCTGGTCTGGTTAGACACGAATGGTCCATCACTCACCATAGAGACAGACCTCGGTTATGCATCTGACTGAACTTCTGTCCTTCTGCCTGGAGGAAAGGACTTGTGGCTCTGCGTGCTTTGTGGCGTCAGGTTAACCACACTCAACTGCTGATGGCTATCAGATGGCTGTTATTTGTGAACGGAGTTTAATTGTTCAAACTTCCTTTTCTTTGGATCACTAATAATTTCTGCTCATCAAAATCTTGCAGAAACATAATTTATGAGCTGGCGTTCCCCTGCTATGGGAAATTAGCCGGCAGCTGTAGAACAGACCCACAACACTAGGGCTGCTCTGGAATGCATGGTCTTCCACTATTTTGTTTATTTCCCATAGATAGGATCAATATAAACAGCCCACGTTAAGATTTGTGTTTGTTCATTTCCGGCACATGCAAAAGAAATAAAACGGCCCTCCTGACAGACACTTCACCATTTTAATAGCTTTGTTGCTTTTGGAGCATTTTAGAAATAAATCACTGATTTTTTTTGGTATTATAATTAATAAAAAGTTATGATATCTTCAAATTCTCTCCTAGTTAGATTAAATGTACAAATAAATATGTGATTCACTGATGTTCTGTGAACGAGTATCTGGGCTCAGCCACAGGAATCCTAAAACAGAGCCATGGAGGCCTTTCTCTTAAGCTGTGAGGACCTTTCTCGTCAATGCTGAGATCTCACCAAAGGGAGAGAGATGATGCAGGGGTTGTGTGATGGAGCCGGTTCCTTGGGGTGTCCTCAGAACCTGCAGACTACACAGCACAATTTGAGAACTGCAGCATTGTAGGTGGTGTGTTATCCCAGCCCTGAGGACACACACCTAACTTCTTTAAGCCATAATGTGGAGCCCCACCTGTGTCCAATGTCACTAAAACTTACATTTATTGTGTGTGTGTGTGTGTGTGTGTGTGTGTGTGTGTGTGTGCGCACGCGCGCGCGCAGAGAGAGGCTGGAGGACAACTTGCAGAGCTGGTCCTCACTTTCCACTGCGTGGATTCCAAGGATTGAACTCTTGCTGCCTAAGATTTCTCATTGGCCCCAGAGGGGTCGCCTTAACCTTAATAACCAAAGATTTATAGGTTCTTGTTGCCATGTGCTAGACTAGACCCATCTATCTAGTTCAGCAACACTCTAGCCAGTTTCTGCAAGGTAGTGCTCAACTGACCTTGTGCACCGGAATCTTGTCCTCACAACCCACGTGCAGCTTCTCCTAAGTTCTCTGGCCTGATGCCATCCAATGTCCCATGTCCACAGGCCTTTGAGGGCATCTCTCCATTGTCTCATCTTCTTGCTACTACACTGGGAGTGCTAACATTCAAGCCAGCACATCCACGTCGAGATACACAAATTGAGGTTGAAACTTGCCTGTTCATGTCCATTCAGACGGGTGTGTACATTCACTGACATGTTCAAACTCCAGTTTGGGCTCCAAATGGCATTTACCAGGTGGCATTGTTCCATCTTGGATACCAGCTATTTGCTTGTCTTAAGACATTGCTGCCCCCTATCCTTTGCCTCAGAGTGGCCAATGTCCAGAGTCTTCCCCTTTACCTTACTTTTTGCATAGTCTCTGATTGAACATGGGACTCACTGACTCAGCTAGAATAGCTGGGCAGCAAACCCCAGGGATGCTCCCACCCCTATGCCCCAAATCCCCAGTTCTGGATTACAGGGACCTACTGCTGATGCAGCTTCTTACCAGGGTGCTGGGGCTCCGAGCTCTGGTCCTCATGTCTGTGGAGTGAGCACTTTACTGACTGAGCCATCTCTCTAGTCCACCTCTGACTTCTGTAAGACACACTTGGAGTCTAGTCCACTGGTGCTGTTATTTCCGATGGGAAGGCATGTTCAGGACATGAAGTAATTTCAGCAAATGTGTCAATCTCTTTGACTGCTGGGATGGTTGTGTTACCAAAAGGCCAGCTACAGTCTTGACTAAGTATTTTGGGAAAACTATGAAGAAACACACACATATATTAAAACACGTGCACGCAAGTGCGCACACACAGACACACACATTTTTTTTCATATACATATATATTTTCACATTTCACACACACACAGTGCACATGCACACACACATACACACACTACACAAAACCAAAGCCATTTCCCGGTTCTTCCAGTTACTCTGAGTAGTCTTGAGTATTTTCTAAAATTTATTATTCCTTCATTTGGGGAACAAATTATAGCTATGTGTTTATTTCTGTAGCATTGACAAATAGAGAAAGAGTCCTGAAAGGATGGCTCTGTTTCCTGTTGTGGGCATTTGCCGACAACCACATACACACACACACACACACACACACACACACACACACACAAGAAAATGTTCTTAAGAGCAAGGCAGTGTGTGAGAGCTTTTTCCAAGCTGTTACTTTAAATTCCACTTCTCTCTTAAGCTCACTCAAATTATTATACCTTGGACCATGTAACATCACTTAGATAAAGGTTATTCACACAGACACAGCCTCTCCTTCTACAGAAAGAACACAACTCCAATAAAAGCCAGTCACAAACACACTGTGCTCCAAGGGTGGAGAAACTTTGTTCTGTTTCCACCCAGTGCCCTTTTGGGTTTTTCTGGGGACAGCCGTAGGACATCTGAGAGGCCCTTCATAAGGACGTCCTGGGGTAGCTTCAGTCAGAGGCTGAGTCCAACATTTTTACTTGTTATGAGAGGACTACCCTCGAGCAAATGTTTTTCAATAGCCCTGGTCTCCCTCAACGCTGTTGTGTCCCCGTGACAGAGAACTCTCCACTCCCAGCTGAGGGATCAAAGCCAGAGAACCAGCACTGAGAAATGTGTGTTTATGGGTTTCTTATAAGGACACAGTGCTACACGTCCCGTAACTTAGAGTTCTGGGGGCAAGAAGCCCAAAGTCAGAGGGAAAGTCCACACCACACCTCAGTTAGTGACTTGTAGATGAACCACCCAATCTTTGTCTCCATGGAGAACCTGTTTCTCTGCTTCCTCCCTGCCCCTCCTCTTCCTTCCCCCTCCTCTCTCCTATTCTTCTCTTGATATTGAATTCAGATGCCACCATAATCAAGAATGATTTAATCTTGAAACCCTTAACAATTACACCTACACTGACTCTTGCAAACAAGCCCCAGCACACTGTTTCCTGCACGGTTACTTAGCACCGTGTAATCGGCACAGGTCAGAGAAAAATCTAGAAAATCCAAAATAAAGGAGGCAAGAAACACTTCTGTAACACTGTAGCAACAGACCATACAGACACTATTATAGTTCAGGGTTGCGACTGTAGACACTGGGTGTTGAACAAGAGCAGCTCCTTGGCAGAGGCGCAGGCTCCCCTCTCCACTGTGGTGGCCTGCAATTCCGCATACACAGCCTGTCTCCTAGCTGGTTCTCCAGTGTGCTCATGAACTTGCCCAAGACCTCGGGGCATCCACCTTCCTGCAGCTCAAACTAGACATCTTCTAGCCTCAGCTGTGATTTCCCTGCTGGAGTTTACAATGTGTTCTTACTGATGGAAGTCTGAGAGTCGGGATACATTGTGTCATATTTGGCTTGGCTGGAGAAAGAAAGTTGGCTAGGCTGAGCAAAGCCACACCTCTAATTTCTGAGCCTTTCGACAGTTTTCTTGGTGTTCTGGATTTGGGACACTTTTCCTTCGTATTTCTCGGTGGTGTATCCAAGCCTCTGGTTTTCAGTGTGTCCGCTGGGCTCTCTGTCCCAGGAGCAGCCCATGCCGTAGATGGTATGCCTTGTCTCCCCATGACCAAGAGGAAGATGATGGGTGGAGGCGAGAGGCTCGAAAATTCCACCACAGCCCCTCTCCAGGAAACCTGTGTGGCAACTAATTGTGGTAGATAAAGCCGATCTTATTACCCTACTCTTCTACATGTGAGGGCTGGGCAAAGGAAGAGCGTTGCCATGGAAACACAGATCGGGTTCCCAATGGAAAAGTTGTACACATTTTTCTCTGTGAATATCAATTTATCTAAAATGCCAGTTCTGCGAGAGCACCAGGGACTTGTCACTGCGGCGCACAGCTGTGTCCTCAGCCCCTTGTCCAGGTGTGGCCTGACTAGGCACTCATTACGTTCCTGATTATGAATGGAAATGACAATGAGTCAGCTCCTTAGAGGAGTTTGGATTTCTGGCAGCATCCTCCTTTTCTGATTCATCTCCGGTAGCCAGAGATGTGAGCAGGCTCACTTCAGTCTCTCTGCTAATGATTGCGTAGTAAGCTAAAGTAATGACCAACACCAAGGGGATCCTGCCCCTTCTGGCTCTGTGGGCCTTCCAGCCTCGGGGCTTAGAAGGACCCACTAATGTTATAGCTTAACCTTCTTGGCAAATTCAGGTATTTTGGCATAATTTTTTCCTTTCTTTTTTTTTGTGGTATGTATTAATTGTATAGAATAATAGGCTTATTATGACATTCTTATTTTTGTTTATGTTCTCATTTTCCCTATTGGGCAGTTTCCTCCCAAGCATGTGTATACACAGACACACAGACACACAGACACAGACACACACACACACACACACCGCCTGGTCTGTGCCTCCAGTTCAGCACCTACAGAAACAAACAAGGTCTCCGGTAGCCACCTAGTGGTGTTTCTTCCTCCCTGCAGGCCCTCCCTTACCCTTCTAAGGGGAATGAAGCACCGGGCTTCCTCAAGGCAGAAAAGGAGGTGAGTTTGGGGTGTGGCTAGCCAGCTTTGACTGAGGTCTGCATAGAAGTCTGTGCCAAAGGCTTTTCCGAGTAAGACTGGAAACCCAGAATCACAGAAGGAAGTGATGTCACAGCTTCCTTTTCAGTTGTTCTTGACACCAAGGGTGTCAGGTGGGTGGGAGCGCAGGAGTGAGTGCCAGGGTGGGCACAGCCCTTGTTTTCCAGGGATTTGGGAAATTTATTCGGCAAACATCCTTTGCTTTGGTTCTGATCTCTTTATCCAAGTCCCTGTGGAGAATGATGAGAGCACCTTACCTGGAGGCTGCAAAATTGCCATGAGAATAACCCATTGGCAGAAAGGAAGACTGTGAGGAGTGGCTGCCCTGGCCTGGACCAGGCACCCAGCAGGTTCACAGGACCCCCACGGCATCTGAAGGGGGACTAGGCACATATTGTAAACTGACCACCCCTGGGTGTGATTTTAAGATGGTAATGAGTCGTTCAAGAACAAGACTGTGTGTAGAGCTGATGTGGGATGTCCTTCTGTATATGCCTTGCTTTTATGGGTGAATAAAACTGTTTTTGCTTAATGGCTTAGCAGAGTACAGACAGGTGGGAAATCTGACTAGAGATATACAGAGAGGGTAGACAGAGTCAAGTAGATGCCATGTAGCTGTCCAAGGAGGACAACACCGGACTTTACCAGTAGGCCACAGCCTCATGGTGATATATAGATTAATAGAAATGGGTTAATTAAAGATGTAAGAGCTAGCTAGAAATACACCTGACACATTGGCCAAACAGTGTGGTAATTGATATAGTTTTTGTGTGCTTATTTGGGTCTGGGAAGCCGGGAAATGAATGAGCAGTATCCATTTACATAGAACTCCACGTAACAGAGAGTGCATGCGTGTGAGAGCCCACGCTGTCCAGTGAGCTGGAAAGCCAACACCCCATGTGCGGCATCATGAGTTGAGCTACTGAAATATTTCTCTGGGCTCTATCCTGTTTCCCTTCCTCAGAAGTGTACTATCTTTTGAAATACCCTCTTTGTGTCCATGTCTGCCCACCTGTCTCTGTCCTGGCTCCTGGTCCAACCCCTCTAGAGGAGCCTTTCTAGGGGACCCTGACTTCTGCTGATACCAAGGTGAGCATGAACTGGGACGATTGTGTTACTGGAAGTTTGGGTTCCCTTTCTGGTTCTTACTCTGGTTAATAAAAGAATTTGAAATGAGGATTAGAAGGAAGCTTAAGAATAATTTTTATCAGAGTTTGGAAAAATAATAGGACAGATGTAGTGGTTTGAATGAAATTTCCCCCCATAGCCTCATAGGGAGGAGCACTATTAGGAGGTCTGGCCTCGTTGGAGGAAGTGTGTCACTGTGGGAGCAGGTTTTGAGGTTTTCTATGCTCAAGCTACACCCAATGTGTCACAGAGTTCACTTCTGATACCTGGGGATCATGATGTAGGACTCTCGGTTACCTCTCCAACACCATGTCTGCCTGCATGCCACCATGCTTCCAACCATGATGATAATGGATGAACCCTTTTTAGCTGTAAGCCAGTTCCAACTAAATGTTTTCCTTTATAAGAGTTACTGTGATCGTGGTGCTTCTTCACAGACAACAGGCAAGCTGTGTACAGTCACAGCTTCCCAGAGGAGGAAGACAGAAAAGAAAGGAAGCCACATGGTGGAAGCAGGGAGCGTTGTTTCAAAGAGTGAGGATTCCCAGTCCATCAGGAAAAGCACACCTAGACTTTGGTTAGTATCCAAAAGGAAAAGATGCAGAAAAGAGGGAATGCTGCCTTTTCTGAGTTAGGGTCCACAGTGCTGCGGGATGTAGCTATGCAAGTGATGGCACAGAAAGTGGAGTCCTGGGGAGGAAAAGCACGTGATCTCGAAAGCGGTAATACTCCTTCCATTTCAGTAGAATGGCTTTAAAAGAATTAGCCTTTCTAAGAGGTGGTCTCTCCAGGTGATTGACAGGCCTGGTTGAATGAAATCTTTTAAAAATTGTTACATTTATGTATCTATTTTGCAAGCTTGCATACCTGTGCTTGCACAAGAGCCACCACATGCAAGCAGAGGTCAGAGAACGACTTGTGCAGCTGGCTCTTGCCTTCTGCCATGTGTGTGCAGAGATTGAACTCAGGTTGTCAGGCCTGGTGTTGAGTCCCTTGGACTGCTGAGTCAACTCACCATCCCCAACTTAAGTCTTGAGGGAGAAGAAAATGGTTTCTAATGTTTTAATCTTAGCAATAGATCAGAATACATTGTTTCTAACCTCCGTCAGAGGTATTTTCTGTCTTTCTCACCAGTGGGAAACAGCTTTTCCTTAATGGGTCTGAAAAGAACCTGAGTATCCATCCACCTTCAATAGTCTTGCAGACTACAGGAGTGTTCCCCATTAAGGGTCTCCAAATGTGCATAAGGAGAAAGACTGGAGCTGGGGAATAGCATAGCCCACGAAAACCAGAGATCCGATGCTGAACACCCGAGGGATCAGTCTCACTCCTGTACAGCTTCCTGCAGAAGTGAGGACAGGAGAAGCAAGGCACCTGAACGCCCATCCTCCCACCATTTCTGGTCTCTTCCCAATGATGTGGGAATCTGCATGCTGTGATTAGCATTAATGAATAAAGAAAATTGTCTTAGGCCTGAGCGGGACAAAATATAGGTAGGCGGGGAAAACTAAACTGAATGCTGGGAGAAAGAAGGCAGAGTCAAGAGATGCCATGTAGTCCTGCCAAAGACAGACACTGGACAGAACCTTGTCAATAAGCTACAGCCACGTGGCCATACATGGATTAGTAGAAATGTGTTAAATTAATATGTAAGAGTTAGCCAATAAGAAGCTAGAGCTCATGGACCAAGCAGTGATTTAATTGATAAGTTTCTGTGTGGTTATTTTGGGGCTGAGCAGCTGGAAACAAACAAGCAGCTTTCTACAACATCCCAGGACAGAACTGAGGACATTTCCTGCTTCAGACCAAGGACAAGAGTGTGACAGATCAGTTTTAGGGTTCCTGCCACCTTTTCTAGCTAACTTTTATCCCCTGTCCTTATCAACTGGGGACAAGGAAGATGCTCATCCAAGACAGGGGTAGCTGAGAAAAATCCAACGCCACAGAACTCCTCCAGGCAGGGAGCTTTTAAGTAGAGAGGAATGTGGGCTGGACTGTGGTGGGAGCTCACACCTTTAATTCCAGTACTGGAGAGGCAGAGGCAGGCAGATCTCTGTGAGTTCAAGGCTGGCCTGGTATGTGCAGAGTGAGTTCCAGGACAGCCATGGCTGCACAACACAGTGAAACCCTGTCCTGAAAAACAAACAAACAAAAACCAAACCAAAACAATAGCAGAGAAATATGTCCTGAGGCTTATAGGAGGGACTTTGAAACTTTTCAGAGGGTCATGAATCTTCCAAAGTATCAAGCACTGTGCTCCAAGATGGGAAATAAAATACCAGCCCTGGTCAGACACACATTTCTGGGAATCTCTTCCTTCTTTTTCATCCTTTCTGTGAGCACGACCAGGAGAGGTGCCTCTGTGTGACATCACAGTGTAACATCACATCCCACCACACGTGAGCTTCACGGTGAGAGGTGCCTCCATGTGACATCAGTGTGACATCACAGTGTGACATCACAACCCACCACCTGTGAGCTCCACTGTGAGAGGCGCGTCCATGTGACATCAGTGTGACATCACACCCCACCACATATGTCCGGGCTCTCATAGGACCAGACATAGCTCTGTGCACCCTTTCTCAGAAGCCGTCAGATTCTCCCTTTAGACTCCGGGTTTTTCCGCTGTCCATATTCATGCCTGCTGCTTTGACTACCAAAGTCTGACCACACTGTCCTGATGCCTTTAAGCCCGGGTGGTGTCCTAACTGTTCTACGGCAGGCAAATGCCCTCTGGGGACTGCTCACGTGTCTCCAAGTGTCAGGTCCAAAGGCCTCATTGATAACACACTGGGCTTGAAGTTTTAGTCCCGGCCCCTGACATTCAGAAAGGAACTTTCATTTTCTTAGAACTGGTCTCAGGTCATGATCTTAGCCTCTGCTACAGCTCAGCCACAGAACAGGGGGCCCTCTCCACTCAGGGTCAGTTCTGCCGATCCTGTTGGCACACATACTCTCTCAGCAGGGGCTCCTAAGTGCCTTTAAATTGACCAATGTTCTTTGGTGTCTGACTGCAAAGGAGATGTGTCGAGGGGCAGAGCCTGTACTTTGTGCCAGAACAGGGTGGAAGGCAGTACCAGCCCATGGTGGTATCCTATCCATACCAGCTTCTGTTATCCAGTGCCTCGTCCCACTCAGTGCGTATCCTGATCTTTCTTCATTTTATATTATTTATTTGTTTGTTTGTTGTGTGTGTGCATGTGAGCATGTGTGTGTGTGTGTGTGTGTGTGTGTGTGAGAGAGAGAGAGAGAGAGAGAGAGAGAGAGAGAGAGAGAGAGAGCAACTAGTGGGGATTTGGCTCTCTCTTTCCAACACGTGGGTCCTGGTATTCAAACTTAGATCAAAGGCTTGCTGATGGGCACTTTCACCTACTGAGTCACCTTTCTAACCCCAGCTTTAATTATTATTATTATCATTATCATCATTATCATCATCATCATCATCATCATCATCATCATTTAGACAGGGTTTCATGATAGAGCCCTGGCTGGCTTTGAACATAAAGAGATCCACCTGCCTCTGCCTCCTGAATGCTGGAATTAAAGTGTGTGTCACCATACCTGACTCAGGCTTAGACCTCGATGGCTAGGGTTTCCAAGTCCATTCTTCCTTGCCCACGTTCTTGCTGTCAGCAGAGCAGGGACAAAGGATGCAACTCTGTGCTCTCGTTCACAGAGGCCCAAGGAGTCCCCTCCATCTTTCAGCGACTTTGACTCAGGAAAAGTCAGTCGCTTGATTTTGCTACAAAAAAGGCCTTTGGGATGAGCTGGTGTGAAGCAGAGGTGGTGTGAAGGAGATCTGGCGTGAAGCAGAGGTGGTGTGAAGGAGATCTGGCGTGAAGCAGAGGTGGTGTGAAGCAGAGGTGGTGTGAAGCAGAGGTGGTGTGAAGCATAGGTGGTGTGAAGGAGATCTGGCGTGAAGCAGAGCTGGGTTCCTTACACACATCTGTGTGTGAGGGCAGAGGTGAGAAAGAGGAGTCTGAGAAAGAGACAAGCTGTACCCTGAGTGTGGGCAGTGGTGATGCAGCAAGGGATGAGTAGGCAGGGAAGGGGACAGCTCGGGAGGAAATGTCTCAGGGATGAACAGCAGGGAAGAGAAGGTGGGAGTCTTCAGGGGTCTTCTAACCAGACCACCCTTCCCACCCTGGCAGGAGATGTCGCCTCCGGAAACCTTGTGTTTCCTTCACTCTGTCCGCCACTCAGTCTTCTGTCCTACTCATGTTTGTCTTTCCTACAACCAGTTCTCAGTCTGCCCTAACCAATGAGTTTTATGAACAGAAACCCAGGACATAGGTGTAGGTCTTTCAGAGAAAAGTCGGGGCAAGTGTCTTCCGGGTAGCCATACATGCTGGTTTGGTGGCTTCTGAAGCCGCACTGGAAGGGTTGATAAGGGACGTAAGTGAAGGCACAGGATAAAATTGCAGCTGAAAAAGGTAAAACCCTGGGTCATGGGCTACAGGGCAAATTAAGATTTTTTTTTTAACTGTAAACAAGTTTAGTCTTATACGTGTGACTGCCAGGAAGTTATCTGGAAAAGAAGTGAGGCTGTACTGGGAAGCCACCGAGCTTAGGCCTTCAGCACGGCTCACTGATGTTTAGCACAAGGTTTCTCTGTATGGAAGGAATATTGCTGTGTGTTAGCAAGGCTCACGGCAAATGTCACTTTTCAGTTTTCCCATCTCTCTACCCTGCTTCACGTCTCTTTCTTCCTTTGGAGCCTTGTGCATCGTGCTCCTTTCTGTGGCCATAGAAGCCACAGAGATTCCTCGACTATTTCCCTATGAGGCCAGCTCTGCCATCAGTGCAGGCTGTGGCTGCCCCTGTCTGAGCAGCAGGTGTTTACCGGAGTCACGCTTCTCCTGGGCCCGCTCTGAGAGGGAGACACATGAGTCCCCTGCTGTGATGTTCAAATGCATCCGACTGTGATGTAGTAGGAAACCGTTGTCATGGCGGCCGAGGACATGCCTGTGACACAAACA
This sequence comes from Alexandromys fortis, assembly GCF_014885135.2. Classification (NCBI taxonomy): domain Eukaryota; kingdom Metazoa; phylum Chordata; class Mammalia; order Rodentia; family Cricetidae; genus Alexandromys; species Alexandromys fortis. The sequence continues at coordinate 7,724,555 of NW_026067942.1, read as the reverse complement.
GCCAGCACCAGGAGCAATGTTTACCACTCTCACCATGTACTCGGTGAGTTTCTATCCAATTATGTTCTGCTTTGAAAAGTGCGGTTTTCCCCCAGTAAGTCAACCTAACATCCCCAGAGTAGCACACAGTTTGTAAACCACTGTCTCCCTCATAGTAGGTTTATTGGGTTTGGGAGGGTGGGTGTGGGCACTATACCAAACGTTTGGAGACAGACATACATTTGTTTTCTTCTTTCTCAAAATGCACAGCTTTGGGAAGAAAAGGACGTCTTGTCTTTCAAGCTGTTGTCTCTATGATGTGTTTAAAATAAATCCATTCAGACATTCAGCAGATTTTCCCTTCTCATCAGCCTTACTGCTCCCTGACTGGGCACTCTGTGCGTGGGATATTATGGAAGGACAGAGCAGTGAGCTTGAGGAGCAAAGAAAGGAAACTCTGTCCATGGTCGCACCCACTGTATGCCTACTTGACACAAGCTAAAGTCATTTGAGAGAAGGGAACCTCAACTGAGAAAATGCCTCCCTAAAATCAGGCTGTGGGCAAGTCTGTAGGGCATCTTCTTAATTGGTGATTGATGGGGAGGGCCCAGACTATTGTGGATGGTGCCATCTCTGGGCAGTTGTCCTGAGTTCTATGAGAAAGCAAGCTGAGCAAGTTATGGGGAGCAAGGCAGTAAGCAGCTCCCCTCCATGGCCTCTGCATCAGTTCCTGCCTCCAGGTTCCTGTCCTGTTTGAGTTCCTGTCCTGACTTCCATTGATGATAGACTATATAATATGGAAGTCTAAGTCAAATAAACCCTTTCCTCTCCAGCTTGCTTTTTGGTCATGGCATCTCTTCACAGCAATAGAACAATGACTAAGACATTCTTTAAAACCAAAGAACAAGTTACACACTTTGAACATGCAGTGATGGGACAGGCACAGACAAAACGTTTTTATCCCCAAAGGTTGAAATGGTGGGTAGCAAGGAAGTATCAGACCAAAGCAAGACCAAAGCGGCCAGGGCAAATGTCACCTCTAACACTTATCCATGTAGACACACACGCTCTCTCTCTGTCTCTCACACACACTCATTCAAATACACACCACCCTCATCCACGTACATATTCTCACACATACTAACACTCACTCAGAATCACTCATAGCCATGCTCGCCCACATACACACACTCACATACACACTCTCTCACACACACTCACACCTTTATCTTTAGCTGCACTCACCCTCCACACTCACCCACACACACACACTCACATACACACTCTCTCACACATAAACTCGGATACACCCTTCTCCCCAGACTCTCACATATGCCCTTTGCGCACGCGCGCACACACACACACACACCACACGCACACATCTTGTCATTGTATAAACACTAGAAGGGTTGAATAATTGCAGTGCCTTTGCCTCAAGGTCTGACTGGTTTTTACAGCGTGACTCTGAGGACTCTGTTGTCGGGCAGATTTGACTAGGAACCATATTGCCCTGCATAACTGTAAATTCTTCTCTATCAGCTGATTTAGCATTAAAGCCATCTGTGCCAGTTCTTCTCATTTAGAGGAGTGATTTCTCTAACAACTGAGCAAGTCATCTTTTCTTTTTCTGACTCCAATGCAGCAAAATCTCATCAATAGTTCACAGAGCAACTCAGAAGTCAAGCCCAGGAATTTTGGTTCTGTATTTTTTATTTAAAGATGTCTGTGGGCCTTGTGAGCAGCCCAGGACAAAGTGTGTCATATCCTGCCAGGACAGACTGCCACCAGCCTCCCATGTACTGTGCAGTACCCTTTGACAGGACAGACAGTCACCAGCCTCCCCATGTGTGTACAGTTTACCCTGCTGGGATAAACAGTCACCAGTCCCTCCTCCCCCAGTGGCTGCTCAGCCCTGCCTGCATCCCCAAGCTTTACTTGGAGGCCTGGCTGGTAGACACGGTCTTTGGCCCAGATGGAACCACAATTCCAGAAGCCAGTGGACATAGCCGATCCTGGGACCCCTGCTGAAGTCACCGTCTTTGGATGGCCCAATACTAGAACAGCATGAGGAGCCCTCTCCTGAGTCTGAGCACACAGCACATCCAGTGGGCTGAGAAGGGGAAGCAACTTCAGGAGCTCCTGGAGCATACTGCTAGGGTCAGACACTCAGAGGCCCGTGCACACAGTGAAGTGGGGGGAGGGGACTCAGCGCGAGGCAGCCTTGCTGTTGTTGGACGTGAAATGGAACACTAAACCCTAAGTCTCAGCCTTCATTCTAGATAGCATCCATGGACACCTTTTATTTGTTATTTTTGCTTTGGAAAATATAAGTTTGTAGAAATAATCCAATATAAAAATGATTTTTTTGTTTGATGATGATATATAGCTTTGCTCACACACAATAAAGCTAACTGAGGAAATGAAAATGTAAAGATAAACTCAAGCCATGTTTGATGGTCCAAGTCTATAATCCCAGCTATTCAAAAGCAGGGGAGGGAGGAATATTAAGAGTCCTAGGCTAGTATGGTCTATAGAGTGAGACTCTATCTCAAAACAAAACAAAAAAATAAAACCAAAACAAACAAACAAAAAGTAGTCAAGGAAAGGCTGGGAACTTATCTCAGAGGCAGAGTCTTGCCAAGAGAGTGTGTAAGGCCCTAAAGTCAATCAATGATATTTCAGATTTCCCCTTGTTTATAGTTCTAGTTAACAGAGAGTTGAACTTGAGCATTCCTCTAACTTTTTTGGTTTTTTGAGACAGGGTTTCTCTGTGTAGCCTTAACTACCCCGGAACTCCCTCTGTAGACCAGGCTGACCTCAAACTCTTAGGGATCTGCCTGCCTCTGCTTCTCGAGTGATGAGATTAAAGGTGTGCACCACCACTGCCCAGCCTGCATTTCTCTAACTTTTAAACATTTATTTATTTGCTCAGGTGCGGATGCATATGTGGTCAGAGGACAACTTGCTGAAGTCAGTTTTCTCCTTTCACTCTGTGGCACCTTTACTGGCCGAGCCATCTTGCCAGATGCATTTCTCCAGCTTTGATTTCATCATTCTTCCTCCTAACAATTAGGAGAAACTCTATTAAAGGGAGATTCGTGTTTACTTAACTAAATGGAGAATGTCTTTTCAAGCAAGCATCTTGTAATGAGCTATGAGTAGCGTTAATATGAACGGTCAGCTGTTTTACAGTGGTGGTAGCCGTATGTACATCCTGTAGCAGATGGAATGTCTGTCTTCAGAGTGTAGAACAACTTCTACTAGCCAATCACATTTATTCTAATCGCCCATTATCTCTCTTATCTGGTTCATTGTAACCAGAGGCGTCGTCATTCTTAATAAAAGTCCAGTTGCGTGTTTTCTTCCCTTTCATCTTGTTAAAACTGAGCTGAGCGTGGCCCATTAACTGTGTCTTATAATCTACTAATGTATGGTCTTGCCAGTGGTTTGAACAGTACTGACATAAATAATACAGATGCAAACAAGAGACATTCACAGAGTGGGAAGAGCTGGAGTACACAAGAGAGAAGCACAGGAGACAGCTGCAAGGAAGAGAGGAAATCCTGAGTGGATGTGGATCACTGGCATGAGCGAGGCCACTGCCAGTGCCTCAGACCGTTGGGAGTCCTGAGTGGATGTGGATCACTGGCATGAGCGAGGCCACTGCCAGTGCCTCAGACCGTTGGGAGTGGCAAAGCCTTTCTCGGGACAGGTGTAGATGCAGTCAAAGCCTTCCTCTGGCCCAGCTGAGTGCTGAGGAAGGACAAGACCTTATCGAAATGAATGCAGAAACTCTCACCCACAGCTACCTCCTCCAGGATATCTACAGCCCGAGAATGCTCCTTCCAGAGACCTCCTACCCGAATGAGCTAATCCGCCTCCTCATTCTGCTGTACACAGTAAACCTCACTTCGTGGTAGATAATAACCACATTGAGTTCTGGGTCCACTGGCACATTTCCGATACAGCGCGTGGTCCGCTCAACCCCAGCTTTTCTGTACACGTGTCTGTATGTCTGCCGTTTCTTCATTCCCTGGTCACCCCAGTCAGAACAGTCTCTAAAGATGTGCAGATCTTGGGGCCAACAGCAAGAGACAGAATAGAGCAGCTGGGCAGTTTAAGATAAACTGTCTCACAAGGTGACTGTAGCTCATAATGTACTTTTATCCTGGTGTGGTGGTGCCTGCCTATAACCTCAGCCCTCGGGAGGTGGGGACAGGAGGATCAAGAGTTCAAGGTTTGAAGTCAGTCTGGGGTCTCAAAAAAAAGTGAAATAAACAAACCAATGAAAAATAGTATAGACTTGAAATCTCCTGGGGTGGATCTTAAGTATCACACGTACACGCACAAGCACACACAACAGTTACTGCAAGATGATAGATGTTAATCATCTTGACTATGGTGATCATTTAATAATGTGTCTATGTATCAAGGCTTCAAGTTGTACCCCTTAGAGAATACTGTTTTGTCGATTACACTTCAGTAAATCTGGAAAGTGTTTTCTCCATGATACTAGCCCCATTATATTTATCCCTGTGAACAGAACCAACAGCCTGTTAAAGGGTGAAGTGCCTGGAGGATTCTGACTGTTCTAGCACAGTTGCTTATGGTCTACTGCTCACTCATTTCTGCTTCCTGTAGGAATTGGCCCCACAGGCTCGGGTGTTCAAGGTTTGATCTCCAGCTGCTTGAAAGTTTAACCCATGGGACCCAGCATGCAGAAGTCAGTCGCAGGGACATGTCCTTGTGTCCCTATCATTTTGTTCCAGTCTCTGCCCCCCCCCAGTACCTCTTGTCCACCATGAGGTTTTCCAGTTTGTTCTACCATTTGCTGCCCACCTTGCTATTCTGTCTTGCTCCACAGAACCAAGTCCCTGAGTGACTGTGGACTGAAATCCAGAGTCTCAATGCTACTTTAAATAGTCTTTCTCAGGTAACTGATGGAAGAGCTAACACATCAGGCAGTTCTCCTTGGTCCTTCAGACCACACACTTGCCAGGCTTTAACACACGGAGGCCACTAGTTGATTGTTACATTGTTCTCTTAAAGGCGGGTTAGACAAAGAGGCTGAGTACACAGTAGGCTAGCAGTGTTAAGTGATCTCAGTGTATAGTATTAGTTTAGGCTGTGAGGCCCAGCCAAGTTTCCAGTCCCTTAGAATGTAACATAATTATACCACAATGCATTGTTACACTTAAGTCTCCTGTCTGTCTGCAACTGAATTCTAACGCTTTCATCAACTGTATTAAATCTATGTGTAATAAAAAGAAACACTTTGCATATTCATACAAAGGCATTCTTCAGTTTGTTGCTTAAACTTTTTCTGGGGGGGGGGTCTTCCCCAGGTGAGGCAAGGCCCCACCACTGTGCTGTTTCTCTGGCAATGCTTAAATCTTGGGCGTTTTCTCTTAAACTGATGTCTTTATTTTGTATCTTCAGACGAACACTGTGCACTTTTAAGAATGGTCTGGGTATAAATGATGACAAACCCACCCTAGTAGCCACAGAGGTCATTTAAAAACATGGGAGTCCCCCCCCCCCTTATACACACACACACACACACACACACACACACACACACACAGTCTTGGTCTGACTGTTCCTGAACAGAGTTCACACTTTGCCACCTTCCTTGCCAAACCCTGGGATTCATTACAGTGGCCAGACACCAAGACACCTACGGATAAACAGGACACGAGTACTGTATGCTTGCTGAGTGCTCTTGGAAGGGCCAGAGCGAGACTTCCACATCTTCCTCTTTCCTCACCCTGTTTCCTTGGCTCAGGGTCTCTAGCTGAACCGGAGGCTTTCTGTTTAGGTTAAGCTGGCTGGCCAGGGTCCGGGGTTCTGCTTGAACCTCTACTTTCAATGATGCGGCCACTCTCGCCACACCAGGCTCTTCACTTGGGTGTGGGGATTAAACTCAGATTCTCATGCAGAGCAAGCGTCTTACCTACTGAGCCACATCTCCCCAGCGCTCAGGAACTTAAAAAAAGTATGACCCCATACGACACAGGCCATATAATAACAAGGAAGTACCCACCGTTCACGGGAACTCAGTATTAACTGGGCACCCTGTGTTTTAATTTGTGCAACTTGGCACTCGCTCCTGGCACGGCTGTTTTAGCTGGTGCCGGGGAAGGTGGGACTGAGGATGGTTTTGGTCTCATGGAGTGCAAGGCTAGAACTTCCAGAGATTTCCCCCGACTCTACCCATGACTGCTAAAAGCCCTTCACAGGCCTAGTTATCTTCCTATTGCAGAGCAGGCCGCACAGCCCCCCACCCCATACTCAGTACTTTTGGGACGGGGAAAAATCAAGAAGCCTGAGGTTCTGGCGGGATCTGCGTGGATTTTGCTCCGGTAAATGTGCAGAGCGCCGGCCAATCCGGTGTCCGAGAACCCGGGCGCGGCGTCCCAGAGCCAGCCGCTCACCCCCCGCGGCCTGGCCTCCGACCCGCGCAGCGCTCGCGAGTCCTTCCCCGGCCGCGGCTCCGCACGGCGGGGGCTGGGGACGCCTACTTCCCTGGGCGCCCAGCTCTGCCTGCTGAGACTCAGGTGACTTCGCCAGCGCTAGACAGGCCGGGCAGGCGGTGTGGCCGGGCGCTCGTGGGGAATCGGAGGGCGCGCGTGTAGAGCGGGGAGGGGGCGCGAGGGCGCGCGTGTGGGGGAGGTGTCGGCGGGCTCGCGCGTAGAGCAGGCGGGAGGGCTCGCGTGGAGCTGGAGGGGGCGCCGGAGATCTGCGGTTGCAGAGGCCGCCACTACTTCACCGGCGCGGAGGCAGAGGGCTGGCCGGGGTGCCGCAGCAGGTCGTGGGAGACTCGCCGCTGACGTGGGGGAGAAAACAGCGGCGCTTCCGCTTCCCGTGTCCTCGCGCCCTAGGGCGGCGACACAAAGGCGCGGAGTTCGGGAACCGCAAACCCAGCCGCTCTGTGCAGGAGAGGGCGCCGGTGTGGCCGTTGCGGCCCGGCCCGGCTCAGCACAGAGATTTCTATTTTCACGTGTGTGGTGTGCATGTGCGTCCTTGTGCGCAGGGGACCCAAACGTAAAGTGAGGCAGGGTCTCTCAATCAAACCCAGGCTGGGCCCCTGGAGAAGGCAGGGATTACAGTCCCCGGGGCATTTTCTGTGCATACAGGATCTGAATTTGGGTCCTCAAGCCTGTGTTTAACCAATGAGCCTCGTTCCTAATTTAGAGATTTCTTTCACTTTCTACTCACTGGACTCAGTTTCCCTCATCTGTTTAGTGGCAAGACTGGGAGACACCTTCCAGGATCCAGGTGCACACAGCTGTTGAGGGAGGGAGGCCGCTTTTGAACCAGCCTTCCACGTGGGGGGGGGGGAGACTGCTGCGTGCCTGCCCCTTGCAGTGTGGCATCTTCGTTCTTAGAGCGAAGCACAGCTTCAGTGCTGTGGGATACATTAAAGGGGTGGGGTCTCTTACTTTGGCCCAAGAATCCCGTTCTCTTCCCGTTTCTGTTCTTCATGTTCCACCTTCCCTCTCCATATGATGAATCCATTAAGTGTTGGCTAAAGACAGTTCTGACCTGAGAGGCGCAGTAAATAATTTAAGTGAACGTGTGGGTCTGGCAGCTGCCTGTAGAGACAGTCTGTTTTTCTCCTCCTCAGAGGAGAGGGTTCAAGGCTGCCCACCCCGCTGACTAGCCTGTGCTAGGACTGGGGTTTGGGCCAGCCCAGGGGGAGGTCAGAGCCCTGGTTGACTGTTGCCAGGATGTCCATGCAACGGGTATCAGTTATTGTAGCCCAGACTGGGGGAATACAATCCTTGGTCCTTGCCATGAACCTTCTTGGAGACTGTTTAAAAGTGTGAAGAGACCGCTGGATGGTGCTGTATGAGGCCAGGGGGATCGAGAGGTCAAGGCCAGCCATGGCTACACTAGATCCTGTCTTAAGAAACAAATCAGAACACATAAAAATAAGTAAAAGACATAAAAACACAGGGCTTATAATATTGAAACAATCATCAAAATGCTATTAAAACTCAAATTTATACAATATTCTTTATTAGTGGCCTTAAATGACGAAATAACAATGTGGTCTGAAGCAGTTAACCCCTCCCTTTGAGGGTGAACCCCCCCATGCTCCGTGGACTTAGGGCAGCGGTGGAATGACTGTGTGTGTTGAGTCTCTGGACAAGCTTCATCAGACACGTGGCAAGTGTATAGCCCTCGCTTCCCAGCACTCAGGAGGCAGTACAGGTGGGTCTCTGAGTTCAAGGTCAAGCCTGGTGAGTTCCAGAACAGCCTGGGCTACCCAGAGAAACTGTCTGGAACCAAACAAAACAACAGTCAAATGAAAGACTGATTTTTTTTCATGTAGTGACAAATGAAAATAGAAATAAATGTATGTGTGAGTCCACAGCCCCCTGGGCTCTCCCAGTGCAACCCCTGGAGCAGAGGGCTGTGACCTCAGGTGACCTCGGGTGACAGTTTGCTAAGAGGTGGTTTTCCTTCTAAATTGTTTGTTCTTGTGGTTATTAGATTGATTAATGGGTTTGCTTGTTGGTTTGCATCAGTGTCTCACTGTGTAGCACAGGCTGGCTTGGAACTTGGAATCCTCTAACAGCAGCTGCCAAGCTCAGGGAGGTAGATGTGGACCCCTGTGGCTAAAGCAGTTTTGGCCACTCAGTGTCTTCTGACCTCTGTTAGTCTTAAGAGTCTCCTGTGCTCAAGGTCACAGTCATTCTGGTGGGAAGAGCTTCCTAGCAGAAAACTGCTGGATTGTTCACTCTCACCTCTCCATCCCCTCCATCCCTCCACACCCCTTCCCCCTACACCCCCTTCTCCCCTGCACCCCATCCGCCCCGTGCTCCCTCTGTGAGTGGCACTTGCAGAATATCCCACTCAGAGTGGATGTGTCGTGGATGTGTCTATGGCGTACCGCAGCCTCTCTCCTTTCAGTGATGGTGAGCAAGTGTGTGTGTATCAGGGTTTCTTTTCTTTTTGTCACTGTGACCAAAATACATGTCAGAAACCACTTAGACAGGAGAGAGTAGTTTTGGCTCATGGTCCATCCTGGCAATGAGGGCTTGCTGCAGGCTCCATTTCCTGAAGGTTCTCTGACCTCCAATCGGGCACCTTGTGTTCAAACAATGAGCCTGTGGGGGACATTTCTCATCCAACCTCAACGCTAGTGTCAGGGAAGGAAAAGGGTTACTGCAGCTTAGCCCATGCCCTGAGACGACCCGAGGATGCTCTGCTGAAACCTTATCATGCCAATGCAGTGGGAAATTCAGATGAGGTTTCCCAGGTTTTCAAGTGAAAAGACGGGAAAACAGAAGAGCTGAGCAGCCCCGAGAAACTGAGACACCATTTGCATGCATTTATGCACACAGCTCCTATGGCTGCTGTCCCATTCTTAGAGTAGCAGAGAGGCATATGCGTGTGTCAAAAGCGCTACTTAAATGCCTTCCTGGTAGCCCCTGGCTGGAAACAGCTCTTTGTCAACAGGGGGAGGGGTGAATGTAGTCTAGGAGTTTATACAGTGGTACCCTCTGCAGTCTGGGAGCTGAGACAATGAAACAGAGAAGAGGATACAAGGTTAATGTGTGACGGTGAAGTTCCAAACTGGACACAAACGGACCTGTGGAGGCAGAGACTGGACTAGGGATCAGTCTGGTGCAATTAGCCACGAGGCTGATTGGACATGTCGGTTTTATCACAGAGGTAATTAGGCGAGTGTCATTAGTGTGCCATTAGAAATAGTGATGGGCACATTTGTGTCTTTCCATACTGTCAGAATTTGCTAAATAATGATAAATTCACAACCAGTGCCATTTTCATTGGCTGCAATTCTCCATTAGTTCTGATTTCTTGATCGCTGGTTGAGGCAGACACAGATTCTTTCATTTGGATCTTAATTACTGGCTTAATTAATCCTCAGATCACAAATTACACAGCACACAGTAAATCAGTCAGTCAGTCTGTCTGTCTGTCTATTAGGTGTTGGATGACGTGGGTAGTTTGAGAAAACACTGACAGATTACTTGAAGGGTTTACTGGAGGAGATATTAATGCCATGGGCCAACAGAAGGGCACCAAGGAGGTTCAGAGAGAGACAGAATGGCAGGGCCTCTGAAAAGAGTCAGAGCCCATGTGGCAGAGGAGAACCCTTTCTTAGATCCTTGGCAGGGGGGGGGGGAGAGTGTCACAGTAAGAGCCAGCAGCCGACACTCCTACACAGGACTGCTGTCTCTGTGCATTTGTATGTAGACTACAGCGCACCCACAGGGGTTCAGGCAGCTGTAGCCCAGTGCACAGACCTTCAAAGGCGTCTCACTGTAGGTGAGCAGCGGCTAATAAGGACCCTAGGTAATGACCCGTCTGCTAGAGTGGAGCTACAGAAACGAGGGAAGGACTTAGAGATGAAGAGCAGAGCCAGCTCCAAAGGGACGGGAGGATGGACGGGCAGACAAAAGGGTGGAGAGACAGCAATCTGAGTAGGGCCTAAGTCAGCTGCGAGGACAGACCCAAGCTGAAGCCTCTGGGACAACAGAGATGACAGCTTGGCAGGGCCATTGATGTTGAAATATTGGGTGAGCTCTTCTTCTCTGGGCCCAGGGGAGGATTGCACCCTTGTCTCTGCTCTGCTCAATGTGCTTGGTAAGTTCTTGGTCTAAGTTTCCTAATATGATTTTAATATGCTAATGTGACCCCAGCGTGCTTTGATAAATGTATAGGGTGGCACCTTTCCACCTTTAGAAATAAGTTATCAGTCTGTGCTGGCCAAATGGTGGCATTTATGGGCACAACAAAGGGGTCAGAATCATCCTTCTCTAATGGAGCCAAAGCTGCTCATAAACGGAGTTCAGGATGAGGCACTGGCCTGGAAAAAGTAGTTTTAAACAACATGGAGTGAGTTAGGGCAGAGTACATCCTGACCTTACCAGCAAGTCCATGTCTTAAAAGCCCACATTTTAAAAAGCATACTTTAATTAAAAAAATATGTAAAGTGTTCTGCTGTAAGAGAAATTTGGTTCATTCAGATTTCTCTAATCTGGGAAGTCTGAAATGTAGAGGGCACATTATTGGTGATTAAAAGGCCTCAAGAGAGCTTGAGATCTGTCAAGGGGGGAAATGCAATATCAAATCAGTATTCTTTGTTGAATTAGGGACTTGTAAAGTTGATTCCCTTTTGCTGGTCTTTATCGCTCATATAAAACGACTTAGGGTTATGTTTGATGATAGGATTGGGGTGGTGTGGAAGTCAGGGAATGCTAAATTGAGGGCTGAACATAAAATTTTGCTTTGGGATTAATTTTATTCTGGTTTGATTTTTTTTTTAAAGTGAATAACAATTGGCTTAAAAAAAAAACCCCAGCTTGCTCGCTTGCTCCAGGGGTGGGAGAGACAGCTCAGTACTCAAGAGCAAACATTGCTCTTCTAGAGGACCACAGCTGGGTTCCCAGCATTCCCACAGAGTGCCTTACAACTGCCTGCAACTCCACCTTTACCCTGCAGGGGGCATACCACCTACATGAGGGAGGATCGAGGCAGTCAGCCTCTGCTAACACAGAAAAATGTATGTAGACAGAAGTTTCTGTCCCGCATGGTCCCACAGTCATTTAGTCCCAAGTAAACACACAGGGGCTTATATTAATTATAAACTGTTTGGCCTATTGCTCGTGCTTATTACTAACTAGCTCTCACAACTTAAATTAACCCAAAATTCTTATCTATGTTTAGCCACGTGGCTTGGTACCTTTTCTCAGTAAGGCATTCTCATCTTGCTTCCTCAGCATATAGTTGATGACTGTGTCTCTGCCTTTCCTCTTACAAGAATTCTCTTATTTTGGTCGCCCTTGATTTCCTGCCTGGCTAAGGGACAATCAGCGTTTTATTAAACCGATACGGGTGACAAATCCTTACAAAGTACAAGAGCATGATCCCACGGCAGATATAGGTAAGCCAACATCTGCCCTCCATAGGCTGATCTTCACAATGACTCCAGTCACACGGGTGACCCCAGGGTGATGTCAGCAGAACCACACTACTGCCATCACATAGGATCCTATTCAAAGCTCACCGTGGAGAGGGTGGGGGTTGTTGAGCTGGGAACTGGTGCATCCTGCTGCCTTGGTCTGTGTTAAAGCACTTTCTGTTGAGTCCTGGGGTCACCTGCTGTTGGTCCATCACCCCCTGCATGTTGTGGTGGCCCTAGGTTTGGAGGAGGGGCTCCCTTTATAGGATGTGGCCCAAAGAGTGAGACCTGTTGGTGGGCCTTGGAGGGGTCAGCATGAATCTGGACTTTGGTTTCTGAGGGGAGACCGTTCCATCCAGCTGGATCTCAGAAGAAGCAGAGGCCCTGAGTTGCTCTACTGCCTCCCACCTCAAAGCTGCAGCTGTCCCAGCCATATGCCTTCTGTTTGCTTTATCACTGTGGCTTCTGGAGTGCTCATCTCTCCTGAAATTCCACTCTTCTCGGCCTTCCTCTCTGTGGTCTTCCAACTCTCAGACACACAAGTTAGCAGCCTCACTCAGCCCTCTGTCACGAGTCTCCGGAAGAATGGACAAGGTAGACTCTTGTATGTTTTAGTTACAGCTAGCTGGCTTTCAGGTTTCCTTAGGAAGTATCTAAAATTATACCTAAATTTTTTTTAAACATTTATTTATTTATTATATATACAGTGTTCTGTCTGCACGTCAGAAGAGGGCACCAGATCTCATTACATATGGTTGTGAGCCACCATGTAGTCGCTGGGAATTGAACTCAGGACCTCTGGAAGAGCAGCCAGTGCTCTTAAGCTCTAAGCCATCTCTCCAGCCCAATTATACCTAAATTTAAATGTATTTACATTTAGAGAGCTTATACCATCTTTTATCACTCGGAGAGACTTATTTCTGTATAGATTATCGGGAAAAAATAGAATCTATTACCTGTGAAAAAGTGAGGCTGCCGAGGGAAAGCTAGGCAATCAGGTTGATGTGTCAGAATCAGCTTTGCTGCTCAGCTGGGTGACACTGGGTGTGTTTCCTAACCTTTCTGGGCTTGGTTTTCTCTGTAGTAGATGAAGACACCCTTAAGATTGTAATTATGGGGAGAATTAATACTTGTGACTGCATTTTCTACACAGAAACAGTAGAAAAGCCATACAAAGGAATACTTTCATGTTAGACATGGAAAGCGGAGACGGTTCATTTAGTGAAACACATGCCACACAAGCCTGAGGCCCTGAGTCCAGATCTCCAACACCAGTCAGTGTTTGTGGCTCAGAGGTTAAGAGCACTGGCTTCTCTTCCAGAGGTCCTGAGTTCAATTCCCAGCAACCACGTGGTGGCTCACAGCCATCTGTAATGAGATCTGGTGCCCTCTCCTGGCCTGCAAGCATACAGATAGACAGAACATTGCATACATAAATAAATAAATAAATCTTTTTTTAAAAAAAAAAAGAAAGAAAGAAAAGAAAAAGGCAGGGACAGTGGCATGTGCCTGGAATCCCAGTACTGGGGGAAGTGGAGACAGGAGGATTCCTGGAGCTCACTGCCAGGTAGGCAAATTGGGTGAAATTTGGTAATCTCTAGGTTTAGCAAGAGACCCTGTCTCAGAAAATAAGGAGAGTAATTGAGGAAATCACCCAGTTCTGCCCTCTGACTTCTACATGAGGGTGTATACATACACAGCCGCTGTGCACAAGGCACCCCATATACTCTCACACTCACTCACACACACATACACTCATTCATACACGTACACTCGCCCACATTCTTTCTCTCTCTCTCTCTCTCTCTCTCTCTCTCTCTCTCTCTCTCTCACACACACACACACACACACACACACTGCTGTCTGCTGTCTGTCCCTGTGGGGATCCCTGTTTCTCCCTCAGCATCGGTGAGTCGGGTGTTAAGCGACAGAGTGGAGGAAGTCGTTCAAGCACAGAGACGCCTTTGGCAGAGCTCTCAACATTTTGTGGTTAAGATTTTTTCCTATGGGTGTGGGTCTCTTGGTTTAATGAACCCCAGATACTTTAAAAAATTATCAACCTTCGTCCTCTTCTTTCCAGTATGTGATATGAAGTCGATTTCCTGTTTTTCTCCTGCCTTCACTTCACGCTCTTGTTAATAATGTGGTTGGGACCCTGGGCCTGCAGCTTTGGACTGACCCCCAGCCCACCACAGAGGCCTGAACTAGTTTGCTAGAACTTAAATGTCCCCCACGTTTGTGATTTGGTTTCAGCACTAGGTCTCCACTTCCCATTGAGGTCCTGAACGGTAGGCCTCCCTGCCCATGGACAGTGTTATAGGATTCTTGTGAACTTTCAGATACTTAACTATTCAGTGTAACCTGTCACACAGAATCACCTGTGTCTGGCTGTGGTCCAAAACCATTAAGTGGAAAGTTCCGTGAAGGAACACTTTAGAGTGGTGTGGAAAGGCCCTGTGCTGTCTGGCTCCACTCACAGAGGACATCGCCTCTCCTTGTGTCCCGTGCGTCCAAACGTCGCACTCCCCCCACCTTGTCCCTTAGTTGGCTCAGTCCCTAGATTAACTGTCTCGGAGTACTTGTGTTAAGTAATGCAACGATGGCCACAAAGCGCAGGGACTAGCTCACAGCCGTGGTGCATGTCTGTGCTCCACAGAACTCACAGCCGTGGTGCATGTCTGTGCTCCACAGAACTCACAGCCATGGTGCATGTCTGTGCTCTACGGAGCTCACAGCCGTGGTACGTGTCTGTGCTCCACAGAACTCACAGCCGTGGTGCATGTCTGTGCTCTGCAGAACCCACAGCCGTGGTGCATGTCTGTGCTCCGCAGAACTCACAGCCGTGGTGCGTGTCTGTGCTCCACAGAACTCACAGCCGTGGTGCATGTCTGTGCTTTACGGAGCTCACAGCCATGGTGCATGTCTGTGCTTTATGGAACTCACAGCCGTGGTGCATGTAGATGTAGCTGGAGGCTGTGCTTTCACTTCCTGGCCTCCCCATCCTGAGTAATCACACAGAAACTTGTATTATTTTTTTTCTTTTTAGAAACTTGTATTATTTACACACTGTTTGGCCAATGGCTCAGGCTTCTTACTGCCCAGCTCTCTATATAAATTAACCATTTCACCCTTCCTTTCCATCTCTCTTCCAAAGAGGTAGCTGCTGCAAATAAATAATGAAAGAAGTGTGTATGTGTGTGCATGTGCATGCACATATATTCATATGTGGTCGTGGTCCTCCTAGGACCTATGATATATGGACAAGGGCTGACGTGTTCATGTGTGGTTGTGGTTTGCCTACATCAAGGACCTATGAGAAATGGGCAAGGGCTGAAAAGAGAGATGGAGGGAAGATCTGCTACGAAGGGTTTGTCGTTGTCTCCATGTAGATTTTGTGGCTTTGAGGAGGTATTCAAGCACAATTCCCGTGGGATAAGATGAGGCAGGGAAGAAACCCTAGGAAGAAAGCTTCCAGCTGATCCCCCAAGTCTATTTCCATGCTGCCCAAGGGTGGGAGCCCCTGGCTGAGCATGGGAAAAGGAAGAAGAATGACCCCAAAGAAGACTTGAGGGCTGCCGATTGCTGGAAGGGAAGTAGGAGCAGGTTGGATGGCTGTGACCAGCCTAGATGTTCCAAGTTGGATTTCTCCCACTTTGGGCCACAGGTAGGTAGGCTCGCAATGCATTTAATTCACCAGCTAGTAGCTTCCTATGTTTTATTGAGTGCTTAGGGCTGGCTCTGGGCAGTTTGCACATAACTCATTCACCAGCCTCATGAGGAGCTGTAGCTGGGACCTGGCTACCTTCCCATGTTGTTGAACCAGCACTTGGCAGAGTGGTGACTTCTAGCAGGGTCGGGTGCTGGCGGTTGTCCCTGAACTGTCGGATGGAAGCTGTAGGGACCAGATCCAAGTCTGAGATGTGATGGAGGAGACAGTCCTACTGCTTTTCTGATAATGATTAATACTACGTGTCAGTGTGTCTGAGCACCCAATGTATAATACAGCTAAGATAATATGCAATTATAATACAGCAAACAATGTTATAAAAATGAGCCCTGTACTTCTCCAGGTGTAAACCCTTCATGCAGAGGCATTACTCAAGATAGAGTATCTTTTAGAACTTGGAGGAGAGAAGAGGGGAAACTGAGGTCAGGATGTAGAATAAATAAATAAATATTAAAAAGAGATAAAGTATTGTTGTAAGGAGGCTGCTTGTTTCCCGGCTGCTTGGCAGCTCAGCCCTGAAATAATCACACAAAAACTGTATTATTTAAATCATCGCTTGGCCCATTAACTCTAGCTTCTTATTGGCTAACTCTTATATCTTAATTTAATCCATCTCCATTATTCTGTGTATCACCACGAGGTCGTGGCCTACCAGCAAAGTTTCAGCTCCATAGCTTCTTTCTGACTCCGCCTCCTTTCTCCCAGCATTCAGTTTAGTTTTCCCCACCTAGCTCTGCTCTACCCTATCAGGCCAAACCAGTTTCTTTGTTAACCAATGATATTCACAGCATACAGAGGGGAAATCCCACATCAGAGTATCTTGGAAAAAGTAGGTCTTCTAGTGCCTTCCTTTGACATACAAGATTATGTTCAATTATATATGTTTAGGAGTACTTCCCAATTCCCCAATTCTCCATGAGATGAGGCAGGTGTCCAGTGTAACCTCGGTCTTCAGTGGTAGGAGGCATGCTAACATACCAACAGCAAATTCCCTTCCATTGCAGTAAAGATGGCCCCTCTGTTCCTACAGGATTTTGGAAACTCTGTCTAGGATATGGCAGTAGTAAAGCAAGGTGAAATGTATGAAATCAGGGTCCTTGAGAGAGCAGAGGCCATCATTGCTCACAGGAGAAACCAGACTACCCTCCCTGGGCAAGGTCTTGGTCACACCCATAGGGTTGCTGGGTGAAGGGACATTGGCTCTGTGTCCATGCCTCACAAGGGCCCAGATGGCCTTTCCTTCCTGTCTCCTGGAAGTCTGGAAGGAATTTGTGTGTATCAGGTTCCAAGTCAGGCTCTGAGGAAAAGGGGTTCTCTGTACTAGCCTGCCTGGGGCCAACCTTGGTGGTAGAAGGAAGCAGGGGTGGACCTGGGTTTGGTCTAGGGTACGGTGGTTCATTTTGACTTAGAGAATGATGTCTGTTTGATGTATTGTGATGTTTGCATGTGAGCATCCTTGGTGACGTAGTAAATCCAGGCAACCACAGAGCCATTACCTTGTACACTGTCTTAACCCACTTGATTGAGAGGGGGACTTTGGATCGCTCACCCCAGGACTTGGCCACTATGGCTTTACCACTTGTTTCCATGACTATGACCTTCTGAGACTCCACAAATGTATGATAGAGTGATCGCTTTTCAGGCTGTGAGGCATTGTCACATTGTCATCCACAAAGGGCTTCCCTCCTCTGCCCTCCCGACCTCACTGGGCCACCAGGGAAACAGAGTGGGAGAGTGAAATCCTGCTTTTAACTTTACTGCTCCTGATTAGAAGTGTTTGCTTGGGACTTAAGAGTTTGTATCATTTAATTTGGTGTCTAACATAACATGTGTTTAAGGTGCTTGTATAAAAGGGCTTAAAGTTAGTTAGTGCTTTATTGCTTGGGGACACTTGGGGTCATTTAATTTGCAGAATTATTAAAAAAACAATTATACACACACACACACACACACAGTGTTATGTATGCTTGCATGCCAGAAGAGGGCATCAGATCTCATTACAGATGGTTGTGAGCCACCATGTGCTTGCTGGGAATTACACTCAAAACCTCTGGAAGATGCAGCCAGTGCTCTTAACCTATGAGCCATCTCTCCAGCCCTAATTTGCAGAATTTAGGACTCAACTTTCTGTTACCTTTTCTGTTGGAATGTAGACTCAGCCTTCATGACAGAGAGTGCTGGCCTACTGGAAACTTGCCAGCCAAGACGTGTGTTCTGTTTCTTGTCACAGGTTAGCTAGGTGTGGTCAGGGTAGCTTTGGGGTGAGGGGGTCTGTGCAGTCACGGACTGGGGTGCCTTCTACCTTATTTTCCATGGTCTGTCTCAGTTTTGGTCAGCATGAAAGGGAGGAAAAGAGGAGGTTACCCACAGCCTCACCCTCCCTATGCATGAGGGGATAAGCATGGTGTTGTGTGTAGAATTCATGTGTCCATATAAAAATCCAGTTCCTTTGTGAGAAGGGAGGCCGAGTGTGTACAGGAGGAGCAACAAAGGGAAGAGGAAGAGAAGAGACAGGAGGAAGAGGAGGAGAAAGAAGAGGAGGAGGATGAAGAAGAGGAGGAGGGGGTTATCTGTGCTTTCCTGTTACGTGAGCTTTTGTAGCATGATTAATCAAAATCCAGAGACAGAAATCGGGGTTCAACATGAAAGACAGAAAAGCAAAGCAACCAGCTTTGGCTCTTACCTCTACATCAGTCTGAAATGGTGATCCCGCCTCCAGGAGTCCTCAGAATGAGACTGTCTCTGAGGGCTGTCTCCTCCCATCTTCTATTCCTCTTTAGGGCTGGGATTAAAGGCGTGCACCACTACTGCCGGTTTCTATGGCAAACTAGCGTGGTTATTAGGATTAAAGGTGCGTGCCACCATTGCCAGGTCTGTAAGGCTGACCAGTGGGGCTGCTTTACTCTCTGATCTTTAGGCAAGCTTTACTTATTAAAATACAAATAAAATGCTCCTACAGGTTTCCTAAGGCATTGGTATTCATGGACATGGTCATTCCTTATTGCTACATCCCAGGCAAATTGTTTAGTGCTGGGGCCTTAGAAATCACAGTCCTTTTTCACAAAGTGTGTCACACAAGAAAGGGAACTCTTTGATGTATTCTGTGTTGTATCTAGAGAAAGACTTAGGCAAATGGGGTGTGTGTGTATGACTGTCCTGTGTCTGTGTGTGTTAAATGTAGGAAGGGGTAAGGTCAATGGGAACGGGGCAGAGGGCAGGGGAGGGGATGTTTTTTTGGGATTGCATTGGTGTCACCTTGAAAAATGAAGGTGCTTAGGAGTGCCAGCTAACTCAGTGGACATCAAGAGACCAATGTCCAGTGTCACCTCTGACATCTTGTCTGTTTTTCCCATAGAGACCCTGCACGCTACACTGGGATCCAGTGAGTGACTCCGGCAATGCTGCCCCGATGGGAACTGACTCTTTACCTGCTTGCTTCCCTGGGCTTCCACCTCTACTCTTTCTATGAAGTTTACAAAGTCTCCAGGGGTAAGACTCCTAGGCTTTCTGATGCCCTGTTCAGAAGGGCGTGGAAAGGGAGTGTCCGAAATGAGAATTCAGGAGGACATTGCTGTGGCCATGTGGTTGTTGCTACATTCTGTTTCCTGGATGTGTGCACTTTGAATCGTGGCAGAGCACACATGTGTCCCTGCTGGTCTTTTACAGGAGCCGGTGGCTTGTCTTCTCCAACAGTGGCTGCTTTTCTCCTTGGTCCTGGGAAGGACCTCTGAGCACGTGACCTGCCACTGAGCAGTGCCCCCAGGCTCTGACAACAAACAGTAGGGACGTTTGATCCAACCTCTCTCTCTAAGGCCCTGAAGGGATCCAAAGTAAACTGTTTTTCTTTCAACAGCTTCCTTTCAGGCTTATCTCAGAGACTGGAGGAGGAGGTCGAGGTGTTAGCCACGCCCACCCCTTCTGTGTTTTTTCTCTTTGTTTCTTTTGTCTTGCTATGTTGCCTAGGCTAGCCTTACATCCAGGATTTCCTACTCCAGCCTTCTGAGTAACTGGAGCTACAGAAACGTACCACCACCACACCCCACTTCCATAGTTTAATTTTTAAAATTTTTTTCTGTATTGGGAACTGAACCCAGGATCTTGTACCCCATGCTAGAAGCATTCTACCCACAGGCCATGTCCCCATCTCTCTTATTTGCTTTTTTAATTTGAGATAGAATCGTGCTAAGTTACTCACACAGGTCGTGAAATCACTTGGTAGCCCCAGCTTGGCTTTGAACTCACACAGTCTTCCTGCTTTGACCTCCTAATGGATTACAGATGGAGCGATCATGGGGGCTGCTGAGCTGGTCTTTAGGAGGAGCGGGAACTGAGCTGGGGAGATGGCCCTGTGGGTAAAGCACCTCCCTGGTATGGCTGATCACCTGGGTTTGGTCCCCAGATCTCACAGAAAGGTGGAAGGAGAGAGCTTTGTCTCCTGACCTCTGTGTGCACATCATGATGCACACACGCACATGCGCGCACACACAGATATAATAATAATAAATATAATTTTAAAAGGTAGCAAAGTATGCTGAGGACCCGTGGACAGAGAGGTGGTTGTAGGCTGTAGACAAGCTTGCATCTGCCATCAGGATGAGAGAGAACACAGCATGGTCAGAGCCACAGATCACTCAGCAGAACTGGGGTGCAGGGTCTGATGGGTCATGGGGAGCCCTGACCTCAGCTTGAAGAACTGTATAGGAGTGTGACAGCTATTAAAATCCATGAATAGATTTGGACTCTGTCTTTTTAAAAAATACTTTTGAAATTTTATTTGATGTGTATGATTGCATTGCCCTCATGACATGCTTGGTACCGTGGAGGTCAGAATGTGTTGGACCCCCTGTAACTGGAGTTATAAGGGTTGTGAGCTCTCCTGTAGGTGCTAGGAATCGAACCCAGGTCATTTGGAGGAGCAGCCAATGCTTTTAACCACTGAGCCATCTCTCCAGCTTCTGGGCTTTTCTTGAAGGCAGGGGAGTGTGGGGGAAGCTGATGCAGTCACTTAGAATGGCAAAGACTGGACTGTAGCTCAGTGGTAAGCTCAGCATTGGTCAGGTCCTGGGTTCAATCCCCAGACCATAATAAAACACAGTGACAAATAGGTTCTGGACAGCCTATCCCAGATATCTATCCCTATATCTGACCAGGGTTGACTTTGCTGTCCATTTTCCATGTTGGCCATTCAAGGGAGTTAAGAACTAAGTGCTCTTTGGTGGAGACTGGACAAGTAGCCTCATCCTTCCCTGGAGCCTTGAGCTATCAGAGTCAGAGTAGAAGGAACTCCAAGTCTGGCTCCACTCTGGGTCCTTTCCCCCTTGTCTTAGGACACTTTAGCTGGGCACAGTGAAAGGAAGTGTTACTCAGAAGTCACACTTGGCAGCAGCGCCCAAGATAAACAGGTCCCTAGGTTATGAGGAGTCTAGTCAGCATGAGATGCCCCGCTCCTCTGCCAGTGACTCTGGGGTCCTTAAAGGTGGCCCCGCCTCAAGTGAGGTTGCTGCTCTGGCTGAAGTTCGCATATTTGCCTTTTGCCCAGCAGGAAAGATGGACGAGAAAGTGAAGTTACGTTCTCCTTTGGGAACCATGACTCAAAGGATGCTTCCATCATATCTGTTCACGTTGTGTTCACTAACGCAGTCCTGGGGCCTCATTCTCTGAGCGAGGGGGCGGGGCATTTATCTAGCGCACAAAGGCGCCCTGTTGGAGCAGAAGAAAGCAGGGGTAGGTTTTGTCAGTGAGCTGGTGCCTTCCCTAGATGGCTGCATTTTTACCAGCGTGTCAGTCTCTTCCATAGAAGGCTGTCTTACTTGTCTTTTGCTATGTGATAAGCAATCCTGAAGTTTCGTGATTTAAAAATAATAACTGCCATTTTTTTAATAACTCCCTATTGTGTGAAGATTTTCCCTTTTGAAAAGGTTTTTGTTTTGTAGTAGTTTCGGGTTTGGGGTAAAGCTGAATAGCCTAGACAAAGCTTCCAAATGCCCTAGTTCTGCCGTGTGCCACTTTCTGTCAATGTCCAGTCCCACAGGGGTGCATCTGTCCCGTTGAATCTGACAGCATTGTTGGCCAATCTCCTCAGTTTACATCAGAGATCCAACTGTCTGTTGGGTATTGTATACTGTGTGGATTTGAGAGGTGTAGGGTGACATGTGTCCATCGTTAGAATATGACACAACAGTGTGTCCCCTCAGAAATGCTCCATTCTACCAACTCACCCACCAAACCTCTGCTCTCTGCTGTCGCCATCGGTTTCCTTCTCCCAGAATGCCATGGAGCTGGAGTTCATAGCGTGTGTCTTTTAAGCATGGCTTCTTTCATCTAGAGAAAAGCACTGAGGGGACTTAAACCTTCACAGCTCCACAGCTCCTTTCCTTCCCTCCTCCCCTTTCTTCTCTCCTTCTGGAGACAGGTCTCAGGCAGTTTTAGACTGGCTTTGAACTTCGGATCTTCCTGCCTCCACATCCCCAGTGTTGAGATTAGAGGTGTGGGCTGTCTACCCAATTTACGCGGTGCTGGGGATCAAACCCGGGTGTTGGTTTCCAACTCCCTTCTTTTGAGCACTGAATAGTATTCCACTGTCTGGACATATAGGATTCCAGCGTTATACTGACCCCACCCGGCAGCCCACCAGCATTCATGCAAACCTCTAGCCGACCCAGGGGCTCTGTGACCCTACGTAGCTACGTCATGCGTAGCATGGCTGCATAGGACTCTGTTCACATGCATAGGATTTCCCTTTTAAGTAAGCTCACCCGCATCTTTGTCCCTTTTTTACTCTCCCACAAAACAAAGACAGTCTATGCTCACATATGCAATCAACAACAGCTTTGTTTATTCCAGCATGCTGCAGTCCACAGCAAAATGACTACACAACCCCACCCACTGGAGCCCGCAGGCTCCTTTTATAGGCAACCAGGAGAGGGTGAGGAGGGTGGGGGTTAGACCATCCTGGACCTAATTGGCTGGGGACTAGGTCATCCCGAACCTGATTGGCTGGGCTCTTCTTACTTTAAAAGAGTACAGAAACCAAAAGTGAAACTAAATAGAGGCCCAGGCCCAGTGGAGAAGCTACTGAGGCTTCTCTGTCCTAATCACTTCCAAGCTTTGGCAGCTGCGCATAAAGCCACTATAAATAATGGTGTGCAGGTTTTTATACTGATGGGTTCTTACCTTGCTTGTGTACTAACCAATGCCATTGCTGGTCGTGTGGTTTTTATTCTCATAAGAAGCTGTCCACATTCAGCTTTGCACCTTAAGACTCAGGGAAGGTGGGAGCATTTACCTGTAACACAAGAAAAGATATTACCTATCACGGATCTCACATTTTGCTTTGCTTTTGGACCAGGTCTCACAGTACTGCACAAACTGGCCTCAGCTTCATGGTAACCTTCCTGCCTCATTTCTGTGTGGTACCATGCCTTGGCTACCATGCGTCCTGAGACTTGGTTAACGAGTCTGGCATTAAAGGCCTTTCTCTAAAACAGAGCATCTGATTTTGGGACTGTGTCAGTTTACCGGAAGCCTTTCTGAAGACCAGAGTGGTCGTTAGCTACAACTGTTGGTGACAAAGGCGCCCGGCCACCTGTGAAAGCGGCGGAGGGGCCATCCGTCCACTTCTGACTGCGTTCAGTGCTATCCATACTTAGGATTTCTGGTTCTTGTGTGCATTCTGACTGTTTGGAGTGCTCTAAGAATCTATTTGATGGAGTGCTTCGGTGTGGTTTATCGTGTGGTGCCATCTTAACCATTTGTCTCCTTTATCTTCTCCTTCTCTGTTGATTTAACATTTTGCCTCTCCCTATTGGTCCCAGTCCTCACCCTGCTGTATATTTTATTCCTGTTTTCTCTCTCCCTCTCTCTTGTGTTCTGTTTTCCCACTTCAACTTCCCCGTGTCTTTTTCTTCTTTTGATCAGCTGTGCCGGAGTTTTTGTGAGTCTTCCTAGCGTTTGGCGTTGTCAGATCTCTCCCTGGCTCCTTCCTGTTTTCCACTGCCTCAGTTTCTGATTGTCTTGTTTCTGTGGTCCGTGCTTCTTGGGTTGCTTTGTTCCTTCTGTATTGACTTCATGGGTTGGAGGTTTTAGTTCGTTTGTTCCCTAAGGGATGTGCTTGTGTCTTTGCACTGTGTCTGAGTGCTTCTCCTGGGAGGTTTCCAGAGTAGGAATTATAAAGTGAAAGAAACTACATTGTTTTGCAGGTGTTGAAAGAATTACTGGCTGGTGCCTTGCCTCGGTGGTTAAAAATGTTTACTGCTCTATAAGAGGACCCAGGTTTGGTTTCCACCACCTACCTTGGGTGGCTTGCAACTGCTTGTAACTCCAATTCCAGGGATCAAAAAACCTCTTCTGGAGTCCAAGGTCACTTGCATGCATGTGGTACACATAAAGTCATGTAGTCTCTCTCTCTCTCTCTCTCTCTCTCTCTCTCTCTCTCTCTCTCTCACACACACACACACAAATTTTAAAAATCTAAAACAGTATTTCTTTTTTGTTTGTTGGAAGCAAGGTCTTCTACAGCCCCGAATGACTTCAAACTTGCTGTGTTTGACTTTGAACTCCTGGTCCTCCTGTCTCCACTTCCTAAGTGCTGGGTGATAGGCATGTATCACTATGCCTGTTATTCTCTGGGGATTGAGCCCAGCCCTTCATGTGCACTGTGCAAACAGTATATGGAATGAGGTGCATTTACAGCTGATTTTTTGTGTTTTGAGGCAGTGTTTTTCTTTATAGCCCAGGCTGGCCTTGAGCTCCTGACAATCCTCCTGCCTCAGCCCCCAAGTTTGGGATTACAGGTGCACCACCACGTTTGGTTCTTTTATTTATTACTTTGTGAGATAGGATCTCACTGTGTAGTCCTAGCTGCCCTGGAACTCGCTCTGTAGACGAAGTTGACCTCGAACTCACAGAGATCTCCCTGCTTCTGCCTTTCTTCCTAGTGCTTGGATTAAAGGCTCATTTCTCAGTAGATAATCCTGGCCTGCCCATGAACATTTCCTAGCACAGATGCTCCTTGATGCACCCTACAAGCCAAGCATCCATCTCAGATGTGCTTGGTAGAGGATGTGTAAGAAGAGCTAACCCTCCCTATAAGCAGTCCACTGAACACCACTAACCATTCCCCCTCTTGCAGAGGACCCAGATTCAATTCCCAATACCACATGACAGCTCCCAGCCATATGTGACTCTAATGTCCTATTCAGGCCTTTGTAGGCATTGCAAATATATGGCACACCTGCGTATATGCAGACAAAAATCCATACCTGTAAACACGAATGAATGAATAAATAAGTGAGCATTTAAAATAAAAGTTGACAGTCTTAGGAGATGACTCAGTGAAGGATCTAAGTTCAGTGTCCAGAAACCTTTTTTGTTTGTTTATTTTGTTTTAAAGATGAAGGTCATGGTGTGGGTTTGTAATCTCAGAGCTGGAGAGACTTGGATGGGCAGGTCCTCAGGGCTTGCTGGCATTTAGACAAGGGCTAGCCCAGTGTGAGCTCTCGTCTCAAAATATAGGGTGGACAATGTTCTCTAGGGGCAGGCAAGGCTGAGTGTCCTCCACCCACTCATACACACATGCAGACTTAGACACATGAGCGTGCACACACGCACGTATGCTTAAACAAATCCATGACAGAAAGAGCTGCCCAGAATTAAGTGCTGTATTGTATTCACCTGCCGCACCCCATCAGATGACAGAGGATTTTCTTTGTCCAACCTGCTAATGCCTTTTATGTTGAGGGAATCAAGTTTTCAGGAGCAGCCCGACATCATCTGCTGTGCACCCTGACCACAGTGGTTTAGATGACCGCATTCCTCTAAGCTGAAATGAGAATCGGTTTCCGAGTGTGCCTGGCCAGACTGCAGTGTTAGCCTTGGAGATTCTGCCTTTGGTGCAACGGGTGCCACCCCTCCCTGTGAGCCACTGTACCTAGTGCCTTAACTCCACTGGTTCACTCTCTTCTCAGCTGCTGAGGCTCAAGTCTCCTCCAAAGGAGACTGATTGAAAAGTTCCCATATTCTGAGTTAATGGCATGTTTCCATTTTCTTAGAATGTCCAGATACTGCACGCACCTCATTTCCCTGCCTTAGAAAATGTTCACATTTATCCCTTCAGCAGGTTTATTTTCTTACTCAAGGAGCAGAGTTTGGACTTAGCTAAACTTAGCAGCTTTTCTGTTTTCTGTGGCAACCATTTTCTTTTTTATTGATTTTATTGAGCTATACATTTTTCTCTGTTCCCCTCCCTTCCTCTCTCCTCCCTTGTCTTGTTCCTGATTTCAGTGGGGTCGCTGGGAGTTTTTCTCCATTTAGTTTGATGTTGGCTGTTGGCTTGCTGTATATTGTCTTTATTATGTTTAGGTATGTTCCTTGTATCCCTCCGCTCTCCAAGACCTTTGTCATGAAGTGATGTTGTATTTTGTCAAAAGCTTTTTCAGTATCTAATGAGATGATCATGTGGTTTTTATTTTTCAGTTTGTTTATATGGTGGATTACGTTGACAGATTTTCATATGTCATATGTCCCTGCATCTCTGGGATGAAGCCTACTTGATCATGGTGGATGATGGTTCTGATGTGCTCTTGGATTCTATTTACCAGTATTTTATTTAGTATTTTTGTATCAATGTTCATGAGTGAGATTGGTCTGTAATTCTCTTTCTTTGTAATGTCTTTATGTGGTTTGGGTTTCAGGGTAATTGTAGCCTCATAAAAAGATTTTGGCAATGTTCCTTCTGTTTCTATTTTGTGGAATAATTTGAGGAGTATTGGTATTAGTTCTTCTTTGAAAATCTTGTAGAATTCTGAGCTGAAACCATCTGGTCCTGGGCTTTTTTTTTTTTTTTTTTTTTTGGCTGGGAGACTTTTGATGACTGTTTCTATTTCTTCAGCAGTTATAGGTCTATTTAATTGTGGCAACCATTTCCTAATGAACAGTAGCCGAGTTGAATCCTGGTGACCACACAGTCCCCAAGCATTGGCCTTCTGCACAAGTGGCCTGTTATTGACATTTGTTTGCATAAGCTGAATTCTGCTTTCTGTTGATTTGAGTTTTCATGTCACCTGTTCTCCTTTCTTTACTAGCCGGTGATCTGTGGCCACTGTCTCTTTACACAGACCATAACACCTGGGGATCTGAAGAGCCATTTTCATGGTGCAAAGTTTCTGTTTGACTTGCCACCTCCAGTTTCTTTGTTTCTATGTAGCAGTTGTCTCCAGAGTAGCTACAACTGAAGTCAAACACGCTGGCCCTGTGCTTTCACTTTTCCCTGTTTGCCCTGCAGGCACAGCCATTGCTAAAGTCAGTTCATTGGAGCACACGGCGACCTTCCTTTTCTTTTACACGGTTCATGCAATGCACCAACCTCTCACGGGACGTGGGCTTGGTGAAGAGGTGGTTACTTCCTGTTATGATTAGAGAACTTGTTTGCAATCGGGCTGGTGACTTTAGAGAGTTCATTCCTGGTAAGGGGAAAAGGCAAGTGGTTGTGTCCTTGAGTAGGTGGCCTGGCCCTAGGAGCTTGCTGAGGGTGGATGGGGCCACCAAGGGGCCATTGTTTAATAGGGCCCAGTGATAGGACCTCAGTGCTTTGCCAAGTAGGTTGCCAAGGATTGACAACCTGTCTCCCTTTGTTCTCACAGTGACAGTTAAGGTCCCCAGTGTGCTAGATGGCAACCTCCATGTCACTCGTGACTTTCCTACAGGGATGGCAGATCTGTTAGCCTAGCCCTTTGCAGGTTTGTTTGCATTGGTGTCTCCTGTATTGACTCTGGTGATTAAGGTAGATGAGGGTCTGGGAACCTTATGCTAAGCACAGCAACATGGCGGTTGAGAAAACAGCAAACAAGTGGTTTCTTCCTCACTCCCTGTCTACCTTGTTATTCTGAGACAGTGTTTCTCACTGAGCCTGGAGCTTGCTCACTGGGCTAAGATGGCTGGTCTCCACCTCTCCTGTGCTGGATTTACAGACATGCACTGCAGGACCAGGCTTTTCTTGGGTCCGGGGATTTGAACGCAGGTCTTCAGGCTTGTTCAACAATCACTTTACCAATGATGCCATCTCCCCAGTCCTGTCTATTGAGTACTTTAATAAGCCTCTCAGAAAGTCCTTAGATACAGTACATACTGGGGCAAACCCTAGAATTGGGGCCCCAGCTTCTTGGTCCTGTTCTTATCCCCCAATCAGTGATTTGTGTTGGTAACCCACCCCTCCCCCCAACAGGGCTCCGTCAGCCATTGGCCTAAGACGTTCAGAGTTCAGGAGGAGGGGCCTTGTTGGGAGGTCTTCTGGCAGTTTGCCATTTTGCATCCTATTTACAGATCTCCCTTGTTTTTATTGGGTTATCGGTGAGACATTCTCGGAGAGGGAACTGGAGGCGGTAGGAAGCCCCAGACTTCCCACTTCTTACCGTGTGTGTCTCTGCTATAACATAATCTGCTTATGAATAACTGAGTGTGACTTGTCATTGAGTTCTTTTGCTAGAAGCCCATCTTTTCTGTTCCCTTCCACGTTCCCACTTACTGCCCCAGTTGGCTGTGTTCTCTGGCTTCTTACTGCTATAAGGTTGAGTGGGAGCTGATGGGAGTCTTTCAAATGCGGGGAAACAGCAGGGCCTGGTGTGTGTGTGTGTGTGTGTGTGTGTGTGTGTGTGTGTGTGACCTCTAAGGACCCTACCCCAGAACTACTACAGACTTTGTAGGGTGAAAAAGAAAGGTTAGCGGCTGCAAGTAAATGACTTACACAACAGCTTGTTGGCAGAGATTCAAATGCAAACCTCACCTTTAGTAGGCAGAGGGGATCTGATGTAGCCTTTTGTGAAGGGTGAGGATAAATAGCTGACCGGTAACCTGGGCTGTTGGGCAGAAATTCTTCCATTCTCGTGTTCTCAGGCTGTGTTTTGGGAACAGGAACTGAACCTTAGCAGAGAGAGTTGTTTTGGCTGCAGGTTCCCAGTGGCATGGGGCGCGCCCAGGCTCTGTCCTTAGCCCCATATGGGGGATTCCAGGTTTGGTCTTTTGTCGGCTCCCAAGCTTAGACTCTTGTGGCACTAGGGGCTTCCAGACTTTGTCCCCAGTGCTGTGAGGGTTTCCAGTTTTGGTACCCAGTGGTGTTGGGGTGCGGGTCTTCACAGGCTCCGTTTTCAGTGGCATGGAAGGAGCTCCAGGCAGAGGGTCTTCTATTCTTTTGTTCTGCAGGTTGTCGTGAGCACAGACAAGGTGCCTTCACAGCGTCTGACGGCAGCTGCTCTTCACGGGCAGATGTCTTGCAGCAGCTTCTCAGCATCTGCTCTTCACTGAGCGGCTTGCTTTTGCAGCTGTGAGATCTTAGCTAATTTTAGTCTGTCTGGATGGTGGCTCGCATCTGCGATGCCCACAGAGACTGAGGTGGGGGTGGGGTTGTTGTGGGTGCCGGCGAGGCTCAGAGTGACAGCTCTGTCTTAGTTGCTACCATGGAGGGCACCTTCTTCCTTTCCTGCTGCTGTTGTTTGGAGATAAGGTCTCAGCTTTGTAGTGTCCATGTTCATGTTATATGTATATGCAGTAGTTGAGCGGTACTGGTTATCTGTAAGCATGCTTACTCTCCGGCCTTGGTTCTATTCTAGAACACCGTGTTAGCGCCTATCATACAATGCACTTGTGGCACTAAGGGCCACAAATGCCCTGCCAGTTTTGAGTCATGGCCTATGTAAAAATATTCCATACCTGCACAGCCTCTCAATGTTGGGATTACAGACGAGAGCCATTCCCCAGACAGTCTACAACTATCTAACAGTTCACAGCTGCAGGATTGATTTGCCCAAGGAGAAACAGATGCTGAGAACCTGCCACTGGAAATCATCTGTCCATGAGGAGTGACCACCAGGACTCCGTGAGGACACCTTGCCTGCAGGGGGCCACATCCTGCTGTTTGGACAGCCTGTTTCTCTGCAGCTGAGCCTTTCAACCTTCTCTGACTCCCTGTGTTGAGCACTTTTCAGTCCTGATCTCTCTCTTTGTGACCTTTATCCAAGGTGAGAGGGACATTTCCACCTGCCCCACCTTGCATTCCCTGGAACTCACAAGGAAGGAACTACAGGGATGTGGAAGGTCTGCCTGCTGCTGAGTCTACAGGACGTATTTTATCTTCTTAGGTATGTCTGCTACTTAGACCCAATTTAGTTAAGATGTGACTAACAGAGATTTTTTTTTTTCTTATTAGAGCATGAAGATGAACTGGACCAGGAATTTGAGCTGGAGACGGACACTCTATTTGGAGGACTGAAGAAGGTATGAGGTGACCTTGTTTTGTGTGATGGAGGAGTACCTGGTGCTGTGTGCCTTTTCTGTTGAGACAGTAGAGTGTGCTCTGCTGGCCAAGGCATCAGACTTGTGTTCTCTTCTTTTCTGGAAGTACTGCGCTTGGGTACCAGCTTCTCTTCTTCCCCTGGAAAGAGAGATGCCAGCTTCCCCTTCTGCTCCCACCAGAAACTCTGTCTTAGTCAGTGTTTACTTCTGCGAAGAGACACCATAACTAAAGCAGTTCTTATAAGGGAAGGCGTTTAATTAGGGGCTCACTTCTAGGTTCAGAGCTCAGTCCATTATCAGGGCAGGGAGCAGGGCACACAAGCAGATGTGATGCTGGAGAAGTAGCGGAGAGTTCTGCGTCCTAATGCACAGGCAAGGCCACCCCTCCTAATCCTTCTGAAGTAGCACCACTCCCTGATGACCAAGTATTCAAATAGATGAGCTTATGGGGGCCATTCTTATCCAAACCACCCCCACCTCCTTCCCTAACAGGACCCCATGTCAGTGTTGACTTGGATGGTGGGAGGCTCAGGGCAAGTTGATGGGATTCAAGGCAAAGCCATGTCTGAATGGTGTATTCATTTTTCCATTTTCAGTGTTTAAATGTTCAAAGTGCTAACGTATTTCAGTGTTTAACAAGTGCCACGAGGCTCTTCTTCAGCTTTACTCTGTGTGTATAGTGCTCCTGTCCTGAGACTGGCTACTCTCGGGAACTGGTTTGGGGCATAAAATAGCACTTCATCTTCGGAATTCCCTGTTTCCCGACAAGTGTTTGGAGACAGTCATTTCCAAAGGGGCACTGTCCATCCCGTCCTGAGGCCTGTACCGGGGCAACTTCAGCTCCCATCCTCCTTCCCCAGGCTGCCAGCCCTTCTCCCGCTCTGGGTTGGATGCCAGGCTGGTGTCTGCCTCGCCCTGTGTGGGTGTCCTCTCTGGCATTTGTGTTGTCCTACAGACTGGACATTTCCATGAAAATCCAGATGCGGGCTGCAAAGATCTCTCAACCAATAAAGGGCGCGTCATTCAGGTATGAGAGCCTGAGTGGATTCCCGAGAACCTATAAAGAAAGCCGAGTGTAGGGCAGGTGAGATGAAGGCGCTTCCTGCCAAGCCCAGTGACCCCAGTTCAGGCCCAAGAACCCACACTAAGTAAACAAATGGCTCCTGAAAGCTGCCCTCTGACACACACACACATACACACATGCACACACACACCCGTACATATATACACATGATCACCCAGATACACAACCCCTTATACAATTGGATGTAAATTGTACTTGCACGTATAGCCCCTCTTCTGGATGTTTATATTTCATGACCGCTCTTTTTAGAATCATTAGTAAGAACAGAAGCTTGTGCTGCTTGACAGATGAGGGAACTGGGGAGGATTGGTCCCGGTGGGATTTGAGAAGTTGGGGAGGTAGCCCTGTGGGTCACTGAGGATACAGTGTTACCTCCTCTCTTTCAACAGCCTCACAGGTGTTTCAGATAACACCGACTTGTTGGCTGGAGGCAACAATGAACAGACCCGCCCTGGAGCAGAGACTCGGCTGGAGAGAAGCTTAGGGAGGAACTCAGGAACTGAGAGGTTTTGAAGGGATCACAGCCTTCCCTGTCAGGACCAAGCTCAGCCCTGTGGCTTGTTGCTATCTCTAGACAAAGGGGCTTTGCCTCCTCAGCCTTCCTGCTCCTGTCATCCCACCAGGTCCTGCCAAGGCTCCAGGGTCTGGGTCCTGACCTCTTCTAAGATGTTTCCTGGCAGCGCTCATGATGGCCTATATCAGAGGTACATGTATGTTGGCAACCCTTGCCTTGGCGGAGAAGTTTTCAGTGCTCAATCACCCCCATGGGGCCACCTGACAGCCATCTGTTTAGTGCTTCTGGGCACCCATTTTTCATCCTTCTATGGCCTGCCACATTGCACATCATGTAGGTAGGTGGCCTGGAGTTCTAGAGTTAGAGAGGAAACTTTGAGGCCTGGTAAGTTTGTGGAAGGCAAAAGGCAAAGGCGGTGAACACTAGCCTTAGCACCTGGGCCCCCTTGCTGAATATCTTCCCAGCGGAAAGCAACAACAGATGCCAAGCGAATGATCTTTAGGGGTAGGGGTGCATTCAAGCACCGGATGTCATTTGAGAGTCTCTATGTAGCTCTCTACCCATGCTTATGCCCTTCTACTTTTAAAACCAAATTACCAGCCTTGCAAAATGCAAGGCCACAAAAAATTGGTGAACACTCAAGTTTGTTCCTCTCCACGGAAATCTTTAGTAAAAGGCGAAAGATTTATACGATCTGAAGAGAAACCAGAGCATAGGGACATGTCCTTTCAGCATGTGCACCAGTAACTTCATCTCCTAGTTCATCGATGGTGACTTTTTCAGCCCTGGGAACTTCACACCACCTTGTCCATAAAGTAATCTTCCAAGCTCTGTTGGCTGGAGATGTTGGGTGAAATATATATACACACATATATTTTAAGATTCAAACATTGTATTAGGTGCAAGGAATTATGGGTATGCAAATGAGTTATCTGACTCACGTGGCTTTGAGGTTTCACAAAAGCCTGGTTCCCTAAGGGGGCAGAGCGGAGGGAGGTCTGGACTTCCGGGTTCAATCGCAGGAACTTGCTTGTAATTCTTGTGTTTATGGGGACTTCTATTATTTCTGTTTCTTTTCTATAAAACTTACTTATTCTGAAGTAAGTATAAACCTACAAGCAGTGGGAACAATAACAAAGCTTTCTGGGGGAATTCCCATCTCTGTAGAGAACTCTGTAAACTGGGGAGCAAGTCCATGAGTCTGACCCAGATTTCCTGATGGTTTAGGCACTCCTTTGTGCGTGCCATACAACGTGATCACGTGCAGCTTGTGTTACTGCTGCACCCTAGGTATAGAAGCTTGAAGAATTGCTTTGACTTTTCCCCCTAGACAGTGTCTAGTCACGTAGCCCAGGTTGGCCTCCAGTTCACAGACTCACTCTCTAGTCCTTTACTCTCTAGCCCAGGCTGGCCTCCAGCTCACAGACTCACCTCTAGCCCAGGCTGGCCTCCAGCTCACAGGCTTACTCTCTAGCCCCTCACTCTCTAGCCCAGGCTGGCCTCCAGCTCACAGGCTCACTCTCTAGCCCCTCATTCTCTAGCCCATGTCTTCTGATATTCTGGAGAGTGGGTATTATGACTTGTGTAAATCGACAGTGCATTTTGTAGAAGAGGCATGGGTGTCTGTAATACGGTCTATAGTTCTGTTGTGGTACTATGTGTTTCTTTTTTCTTTCTCTTTCTTTTCTCTTCCTTCCTTCCTTCCTTCCTTTCTTTCTTTTCTTCCTTTCTTCCTTTCTTTTCTTCTTAGACAGGATCTCATGTAGCCCAGGCTGGCCTCAAGTCCGCCATGTAGCTGAACAACTCCTTGAGCTTCAGATCCTCTTGCCTGCATCCCCTAGACCAGTGGTTCTCAGCCTTCCTAACGCTGTGACCCTCTAATACAGTTCCTCATGTTGTGGGGACCCCCAACCATAAAATTATTTTCATTGCTGCTTCATAACTGTAATTTTGCTACTGTTATAAACTGTAATGTAAATATCAGATATGCGACCCCCCAGGGGTCGTGACCCACAGGTTGAGAACTGCTGTCCTCGATACTGAGATTATAAACATCACCACTACAGCTGTCTTAATTTACATATTTTGGGTCACTATTCCCGATTATATCAGTCTCATCCATGACTTACAATTCTTCTCTCCAAATGCTTTGTAGAAAACATGGTCAGTGTGAAGAAGAGCGAGTGTGTGCATGTGTACATGCCCACACATGTGTGTTCACGTGGGCATGTGTGCTGTACACATGCATGAGTGTATGTGTATGTGCATGTGTGTGTGTGTGTGCATGTGTAAGTGTGTGTGTGTGTTCCTGAGCTCATGCTGGAATTTAGCATTTCCTTTTAGACATAGATTCTGCTATGGTCTGGTTATGGCAGGATGTTGAGAACTTGGTTCTTAGTGTGTCAGTGAAGCAGGCAGGAGGTTTATGAGAGCTGCTTCAGGCCTGGAGAGAAGGCTCAGCAGGTAAGAGGTTGGCTGCTCTTGCTGAGGACTCAGGGTTGATTCCCAGAACTTAGCTGGTGTTTGACAATCATTTGATGCTCCAGTTCCAGGGTATCCAGCACCCTCTCCTGGCCACCTCAGGCATACAGACATATGAATGCTAAACACATTTTATTTATTTATTTTTTTAAAGATTCATTTATTTATTATGTATACAACATTCTGCCTCCATGCATGCCCACACGCCAGAGGAGGGCGCTAGATCTCATTACAGATGGTTGTGAACCACCATGTGGTTGCTGGGAATTGAACTCAGGACCTCTGGAAGAGCAGACAGTGCTCTTAACCACTGAGCCATCTCTCCAGCCCCTAAACACATTCTAATAAGAAAAGAAAAGAAAAGAAAAGGGACAGCTAGGGCTGTTACACAGAGAGGTTCTGAAAACCAAAACAAAGGAAGAAAAGGGATTGGGGCTTTTCAGGAGTCAATTTGACATTGTTCAGAGTTATATATATGAGGGTGTCTCAGTTGGGGAATTGTCTAGATCTGAGGGTCATATCCTTGATTGCCAATTGTGTAGGAAGGCCCTCCTACTGTGGATGGTGCCATCCCTAGGCCGGTGGGCCTGAGCTAAGAAACCTAGCTAACTGTGAGCCTGAACACAAGTCAGTGCATTCCTCCATGGTCTCTATTGCAAGCTCCTGCCTTGAGCTTCTGCTGTGGTTTCTCTCAATGACCAAATATAACCTGAAAGATAAAATGAGCCCTTTCCTCCCTCGGTATGCTGTGAATACCATTGGTTATGGTAATAAAGAAACTGGCTTGGCCTGATAGGGCAGAATAGAGCTAGGCAGGGTGTGTGTGTGTGTGTGTGGGGGGGGGGAGACACGGGACTAAAGTGAATGCTGGGGGAAAGAAGGCAGAGTCAGAGAGAAGCCATGTAGCCCCACCAGACACAGACAGACGTCAGAACTTTACCCAGTAAACCACAGCCTCGTGGCGATACACAGATTAATCGAGATGGGTTAATTTAAGATATGGGTTAGCCAGAAATACGCTTAAGCTATTGGCCAAACAGTATTGCAAATAATGTGGTTTCTGTGGGATTATTTCGGGGCTGAGCAGCCGGGAACAAACAAGCGGCCTCATACAGTACTCCCCTGTTCGATTTTGGTCACGGTGCTCCCCACAGCAGCAGAGACAGCAGGACGGGAAGGTCCTCAGAAGGGAGCAGCCTGGTCTGGTCCTGTGATCTCCCTAGTCACACACGCTCCTGTCTTCTCCCACGAGGTTCTTATGATAGCAGGTACCAGGACCTTGAGCCTCCAAGCTAGAAGCTAAGTAAACCTCCTTTCTTTATAAGGCACACAGCCGAGATTCTGCTGCGGAAACTGATACAGACCTCCTTTCTGTTAGCGTCAGGAATTAAGGGAAAAAGCTATGGAGCAAATCTGTCCCTATTACACCAAGTGTGTGTGAGGCCAGTATAACCAGATGTGGGAGCTTGGTGGGTGAGATCTGTTGCCAGAGGGTGTTGGGGTGAAGACACTAAAGGAGGTTATTTACATCAGTTAGGTCCTTCAGATGTAATTGCTCCCTTTGTGGATTTGCTTGTGTGCACCTGTAGACTCATGCCCACAGAGGTCAGAGGTCAAGCTTGAGGCTCTTACTCCATCACAGGCCACCTTGTGTTTTGAGACAGGTAACTTAGCTAGTGAGCTCCAGGGATTCTCCTGTCTCTGCCTCCCCAGTGTTGGGGTCACACCTAAGCTACCACACCTGTTTTTGTTATTGTTGCTTTATGTGGGTTCTGGGGTCGTCATGTCTGCACAGCCAGGCCTTTACCAGCAGAGCCAGTGGTTCCCTCTTCCTTCCCGGTTATCCCCGGACCACGAGGCCAGGCCGAGGCGGTAGGGGTGTTGGGCGTGGTACCGCCTCTCCTTGCCAGCCCTCTCTTCGCCCGTGTGGGTGGCACAGGTGGCTCAGCAGAGACTGAGTGTCACAGAAAAGAAGGTTCAGTTTTGTTAGTGAGGGCGTCTTGTCTTTCGGGAGGGAGAGACCGTTCATCCTGGAAACTGTGATCAATAAGATGATTTAGTTTGAATCATTTCAGAAATAGTAAAGCATCTGTTGAAAGATATGTCTTCCAGTAACTTCTCGATGAAGGGTGAGCCCAAGTTCACTCAGAGAGCACACCTCTTCTGTGCAGATTTCCTGTGGGACTCTCTTCCTTTTGAGGTGAGTTTAATCCTTCTGCCAGCTTCTGGCTCTGGAGGCAGTGCTGTGAGCCCACTAACGAGAGGCAACCAGGTGGGAAGCTGCACACGTCAGCTGATGGACCCTGTAGTATTCAATAAAGGGCCAGTGCCATTCTTCCCCCAGAAGAGTCTCACAGCCATCATTACATTCCTCCACTTCCAGAGTCATAGAAGAGTCATCAGAAGACGGTGATGGACTGGTGGGCAGCAAGGCATTCTGGGAAATGTAGTTTCCCACCTTCTAACCTAAGGCATGGAGTTGTACTATGGGGGGGGCTGGAATGATGATGAAACCAGTACACAACAGGCGAGCTGGAACCCTGTGCTGGTAAAATATCCATCAACAAAAACCACATGGTCACTGCCATGACTTTTTTCAAAAACAATTTACATTTATTTATTTATTTATTTGCATGCATGAATGCATATGTGTGCACACACATTCGATGCACAGAGGTCAGAGAACACTTTACGGGAGCTGATTCTCTCCTTCTGGCTTACGGGCCCCTGGGGATTCGTTAAGAGGACCAGGCTGGCCAAGCATCTTTACTCACTGGGTCATCTCTCCAGCCCTGTAGTTGTCTTTCTGAGACAGGAGCTCCTATAGCCCAGGCTTGCCGGGAACTCAGCATGTCAAGGAGGATGACCTTTGAACTCTTGTATCTTAACTTTCACTTCTCAAGTGCTATCACTGTGGGCATTGGCCATGATGCCCAATTCAGAAAATATTTATGTACAAGAAACAAAGAAAAGAAATCCCAACACTTGAGAGCTCTTAAAGTTAATGACAGAACCCCTAAACTTAGGGCAGAAAGCCTAACTAACCTCCTTATCACTAACACCTTCTTGCCTTACCTTGCGTTACATAGGTTTCTCCCCGAGGTTGAAATTTGGAAAAGTTGTGTTTTGTCAGAGAGGCTGGGGCCATAATTTTTTTCATACTTAAAAATTTTTCATTTTAGCTTTTGAGAATTTCATAAGTGAGTACTGTGTTTACATTGTTTACACTCCTCTCCATTCTTCTCCCTCCAGCTCCTTTCCTGCCCCACCCACTTCTTGTCAGCGTCCTGACCTTTTCGTTAATGGTGTGTGTGTGTGTGTGTGTGTGTGTGTGTGTGTGTGTGTGACTACAACCTGCTAAGTTCATCTAGTGTTGCTTGCATTTGTATGTGTTCCTGGAGAAGATGATTCTACTTGCCTTAGCAGCCATTGCTTGCCTGGAGCTCTTCATGTGTGGATGGAGCCTTGTGAAGGATTTTCCCCGGCCACAGTGGGATCTCAGCTGGTGTTGCCATTGTGTGGGTCTTGTTCATGTGACCATGTGTGCAGCTCCCTGTCATGTGTAGAGGATGTTATCTTGGAGCATGTCCCGTCCATCTGGTCCCTGCCCTGGAAGTGCTGGGATTGCAAATGCTTATCACCACATATGACTTGTCACATGGATTCTGGGGTCTAACTCAGGTCGTCACACTTGTGCAGTGAGCACTTTTATCCACCACATTCTCGCTGGCCCTGAGTGTGGTTCTTTAGTAAACAGGACAGAGTGAAGCCTGGTAGTTAACTCAGGATAGAAGGCGTGTGGGACTCGCAGATCGGTCACTTTTCTTGTTGCTCTGACTAAAGAAAGGCTACTTAAGGAAGATTATTTCATACGTTTGAGGGCCCAGTTCATCATGGTGACAGGCATGTGAGCTGGCAGGTCACATGACATTTGTGGTAGGCAGAAGGGAGATGAAAGGTGCTCAGCTCATTCTCTCCCAGTTCTCACTTCAGTTCAGCCTGGGAACCCAGCCAAGTGGAATGGTCCCGTTCATGTTTTAGAGTGGGTCAATCTTTATGGGAGAAGCCTCACAGGCAGAGGCAGAGGTGTGGCTCCCAGGTGATTCCGAGTCCAGTCAAGTTGACATTGAGGATTGACTATCTCCACAAATGACATGTCAGAATGTGGTGTGCTAACACAGGTCTGAACTTTGGATGTGTGTGTGGTCTTATTTGGGAACTCAGTCCTGGGGAGCACTCTCACAGTTAGATTTCCATTGCTGTGATGAAATTTCTACTTGATGCAATTTGGGGAGGAAAGGGTTTATTTCAGCTTACACTCCACCACCGAGGGAAGTCAGGACAGGAACATGGGGGCAGGAACCGACGCAGAGGCCATGGAGGAGTGTTGCTTTCTGGCTTGCTCATCTTGGCTTGCTCATCCTGCTTTCTTAGAGAACCCAGTACCACCAGCCCGGGGTGGCTCCCTCCACAATGAACTGGGTCCTCTTACATAAATCACTCATTAAGGAAATGCCCTGCCAGCCTGCCTATAACCTGATCTTATGGAGGCTTCCTCTCAACAGAGGCTCCCTCCTCTCCATTGACTCTAGCTTTGTCAAGTTTACAAGACCCTGACCAGCACACAAATGTTTTATTTTAATAACAGGCATGAGATTGCTTCTTACATTTTGAGTGAGATTTAAAAATTTCCCCTTTATTTCCCTCAAGTGGGGTGCTGAATCTTCCTGGAGAGATAAGGAGGCTGTTCGCCTTAGCAGGCATGAGAAGGCCCCTTTTCCTACCCACATAAGCTGGGTAAGAAGTTTTGACCATCGTGTGGTGATGAGTTGTTCACTGACCATGCTGCATGTTGTGGGCAGCCAGTCTCTCTGTGCTCAGCCTCGCTGTTGAGGCCGTCATTGGAGCTCCTCAGGCTGAATTTCCTCATGTCCTTTCACCTGCCCTGTGGATGCCTCCCAGAGCAGGTGTTCTGCTTCCAGGAGCTGCTTCAAGAGAAAGGGTGGATACATATGATAGTTATTCTTTTATTGCAAGTTGGTGTGAAATTAGTTCATTTCTTTATCCAGATATCATGCTGACTATAAGTACAGTAAGAGTTAGTACAGCTGACCCTATGCCAATGCGCTAAATGTCTAATTACATCTTTCTTATTAGTGAGAACGTATCTTGGCATCCGTAGGGTATGAATGAAAATGGCCCTCATGAGTTTGTGGAACTGTTTGGGGAGGATGAGGAAGTGCGGTCTTGCTGGAGGAAGTGTGTCATTGGGCACTGACTTTGAGGTTTCATAAGCCCTCACCATTAGCGCTCTCTCCCTGTGCTTGTGCATCCAGATGGGAGCTCTCAGCTGCTGCTCCAGCGCCACTGTTGCTCTCTGTCACGTCATGGTCATGGACACTGACCTCTGAAACTGTAGGCCCCACATAAACTCTGTCATCTACGAGTTTCCTCCATCACGGTGCTTTATTACAGCAAGAGAAGGTAACTTCCGCAGCATCGGAGCGCACCCATCATTGTCATGTGATCTTGGATACAGGAGTGTAACCCTAGTAGTCCATTCACCTTTTACAAAGAGGGCTGACAGCACAGAGTCCGCCCTGGAGGAGCAGTGTCCATGAAGACTCTGAGTTAGAAGGAAAGGTACACCTGCAGAATTGTGGGGAGACCAGGCTGGAGGGGACAGTTTAAGATGGGAGGTAATGCTGTCTGAGAGAATCTGGACTCCAATGACCTGACTCCAGGTCACACACATGGTACAGTCCCTCTGGTGACGCCTTCTCTCCAGGTCACACACA